>NW_024870711.1:12325000-12442171 GCF_019054845.1 Dipodomys spectabilis
CCCCGGGCGGGGGGACCTCCAGCCGTCCACCCCATCCCCAGGTGGGGGTGCTCTCCAGCCATCCACCCCATCCCCAGGCGGGGGGGACCTCCAGCCATCCACCCCATCCCCGGGCGGGGGGGACCTCCAGCCGTCCACCCCATCCCCAGGTGGGGGTGCTCTCCAGCCATCCACCCCATCCCCGGGCGGGGGGGACCTCCAGCCGTCCACCCCATCCCCGGGCGGGGGGGACCTCCAGCCGTCCACCCCATCCCCGGGTGGGGGGGACCTCCAGCCGTCCACCCCATCCTGGGCGGGGGGGACCTCCAGCCGTCCACCCCATCCCCGGGCGGGGGGGACCTCCAGCCATCCACCCCATCCACGGGCGGGGGGGACCTCCAGCCGTCCACCCCATCCCCGGGCGGGGGGGACCTCCAGCCGTCCACCCCATCCCCAGGTGGGGGGGACCTCCAGCCGTCCACCCCATCCCCGGGCGGGGGGGACCTCCAGCCGTCCACCCCATCCACGGGTGGGGGGGACCTCCAGCCGTCCACCCCATCCCCGGGCGGGGGGGACCTCCAGCCGTCCACCCCATCCCCGGGCGGGGGGGACCTCCAGCCGTCCACCCCATCCCCGGGTGGGGGGGACCTCCAGCCGTCCACCCCATCCCCGGGCGGGGGTCCCTCCAGCTGCCCTGTTTTTGCTGGATCAGCATTGAAGGCTGCCCACAGCATTCTTTCCCAGCATTGTCCACGCCTTACACTGAAGACTTCTATCAGGAGATCTAGTCACCAAGTCATCTAAAGTTGGGGTCCCATCGGGATTCGTGCTGAGGCCCGCGCCCCTGTCCCTGCGTGGGAGGCGACTCCCCCCAGCGATGGGCAGGGGCGTGCTACTGAAAAGGGCATGGAAGGGTCTTGAACCCTTCCGTCCTTCGTGGGGGCAGGACCCTGAGCCATGGGCGGGGCCTTGGCCACTCCAGCCACGCCTCCAATCCTTCTCACATTAGTTTTGTTTTCAGGTCAGGCCTCAAGCTTCTGCTAGCACCAGCCTGGGACCCGGCTGGGGGCCTTGCTAACCTTATTTGGAGCCTCGATCCTCCCGGTCACAAGCTTAGACGGTGAGCCACCCCGAGCAGGGGACAGACAGCCCTCACCTCAGACACTGCACCCGCCTGCACCGGGCCTCAGCCTTCTGGCCTCCTCGCCTGAGAAACGCGTTTCTGTTCCTTGCCACTTACCTAGTTCCAGGAGATAAACATGGCTGAGGACTGGAAAGTGTCGCTCCATGGATGTCTTACAGATTTGAGCACAGCGCCGTGGCTACACACTCAAAGCACACACAAACCAATTGTAATGGTCAATGTTCTCACCAGGGAGCATGTCTGCAGACTTCAGTGAGTTCAGCTTAGAATTGTACTTTGAACATAATTCACTGAAAAATCTGAGGTCCAGTACTGACAGGACTATAGAAGTAAGGAAAGGCAAAACTTGAGAATTATGAAATATGCTTTTTTTTAAACTAACCTACAGGTCCAAGCAAACTCAAAATGGAAATTAGAAAATGTTTTGAATTGAATGACAAAAAACCACAACTGCAAGATTATGAACTTAGTAGAAAATGTATGGGTTTAGGTATGTTTTTAAAAGATAAAGAGGCTTAAAATAAGTAAATTAAGCACCTCTAAAGCATTTAGATGACAGTAAACCTTAAAAGGAGTAGAATGAAAACAAAAATAAATCATTAAGCTTGGAAATTTGCAGTGGAAAAATTGAAAAAGCAAGTGGATTTTTGTAGAGAGTAAACCTTGGTCAAGGTAAGACAGCTAGATGACAAGGAGAAGCTGGCCAGGCACGGGAGGGAGGATCAGCGGTCCAGCCCGTTAGACAGTAGAAGGACCATCAGTGTTATTAAGCACCAGTTAAGAATGAGGGGAAACTGTTCACTGAATTTATACATGTGTGTAATGAGGTTCAAGTTGTTCAACTGGGGGCAACACTTTTTCTTCTGCTTCATTTCTGATAGGAATTTCTGTATCTTCCAGTTCTGTAACCTTCTCTTTCAGGATTTCTAATCTGCTGTCATCCTGCCCAGAGTATTTTTCATTTCAGATACTTTGTCCCTATATTTACTTAACTTTTTGAGCATACAGAACACAGCCAAATAACTATGTATAATCTATTATTTGCACTAGCAATTTGTTATTTCCAGTTGACTGATTCTCTTTCTTATTGTGAGCTTTCTTCTCCTGCTTCTTTCTATGACTGGTTAGGTTTTATTGTCAAATATTATGAGTTTTGCCTTGTTGTATGGTAGATGTGTTTGATTGCTATGTATATGTTCTTGCGCTTTGTTTTGGAACATAGGCAAGTCATTACTTTTGAGTAATTTGAGTGTGATGTGCCTGTGTAGTTAGTTTAATACTCCTTGTGTTGGGGCTCATGGAGCTTAGGTTGCAGTTGCTGGTTTCCCCCATCTTAGGAAATTCTGGCTATTATCTCTTCGTATCTCGATCCGCCTCCCCTTTGGAGCACCTCTGACAACACGTTCGACACGTGTGGAACCCGTGTCACCACTGTCCTGGCGAATGTTAGAATCTTCTTACCCCCCCCCCCCCGGATCTTTTGCATAGTTTCTACTTTCCGTGTTCAAGTTACTAGTCCTTTCTTTCACCGTGCCTAACCTGCCACTAGTGGCTTCCACGTGATAGATTGCAGATGTTCATCTCTCGCAGCTCCTGGTGGTGTTTTTACCTCTGGTGGCTCCGTGTATCTCTCATTCCTGTGGGGTTGGGTCTGACGACGGCCCTACGTCCTTCTCTGTGCTGGCATCCTGTCAGCTGTGGGTGGGCTGATGGACAGGTTGCTCTTGTCCTACACATCTCGTCATCTTGCTTCTCTGAGCTCCTGGCCACCCGGACTGAGGGCAGCCTGTTAGGTGCTGTGTAGCTCTGCATTCCTATACATCTTTTTGAACTTTATTCTGGAATGCAATTAAGTTACTCGCAATTATTTCACTCATTTGGCTCTTGCTTTACAATTTACTCGCGGAGTGATTCTGGCATGAAGCTCAAAGTATGATCATCACTCTTCTCTGCTGGTTCAAGGTCTTCTTGAATATTCTGCCTGCTTTTTCTGGAACGAGGCGTTTTCCAGTTGGGCTGGTGGCGCAGCACTGCTCTGGGCTGGTGTGAGGCCTAGGCACTGCTCTGATTGCTGGACAGAGTACTTTCCCAGCATGCAAAGTTATCAGGATCCTGTGGAATATTCTCTAGGGCTCTGGGATGTTCTCTCGAGTCTTCTCCCTCCCTTGGTGCTCCACACCATGGACCTGGACTCCAACCACCCCATCTCCTCAATTCTTAGTTCCTTTCCTTCTTCTCATTCTAGGCCGCCCCAAATCCTTGTTCCTTTCCTTTTTCTCATTCTAGGCTGTCTCCAACTCTTTGTTCCCCATGGGCCTGGAAGCTCACCAGAGATCTCCTAAGCAATCACTGGCCCAACCACTACACTACAGTTCCCACCATTTTGGACGAGAGCATTCATTTTGACTACAGGGAATGCCCACGAGTTCTTTATCTGTGGTTGTATAGTCTTTGTGCTTCCGCATCTCCATCCATCTCTCTGATCATATGCTGCTCGTTGGTTTCAGGGGTACTGTGTCTGTTTCATAACTTGCTTCACTCTGGTGCAGGTCATTCCGATGTCTGTCCCTCCGATGGCTGTCCCTCCGATGGCTGACCCTCGATGGCTGTCCCTCCGATGGCTGTCCCTCGATGGCTGTCCCTCCGATGTCTGACTCTCCAATGTCTGACCCTCGATGGCTGACCCTCGATGGCTGTCCCTCCGATGTCTGACCCTCGATGTCTGACCCTCGATGGCTGTCCCTCCGATGGCTGTCCCTCGATGGCTGACCCTCGATGGCTGACCCTCGATGTCTGTCCCTCCGATGTCTGTCCCTCCGATGGCTGTCCCTCCGATGGCTGTCCCTCCGATGGCTGTCCCTCCGATGGCTGACCCTCGATGGCTGACCCTCGATGGCTGTCCCTCCGATGGCTGACCCTCGATGGCTGACCCTCCGATGGCTGACCCTCGATGGCTGACCCTCGATGGCTGACCCTCGATGGCTGTCCCTCCGATGGCTGACCCTCGATGGCTGACCCTCGATGGCTGACCCTCGATGGCTGACCCTCGATGGCTGTCCCTCCGATGGCTGACCCTCGATGGCTGTCCCTCGATGGCTGACCCTCGATGGCTGTCCCTCCAATGGCTGACCCTCGATGGCTGACCCTCGATGGCTGACCCTCGATGGCTGACCCTCGATGGCTGTCCCTCCGATGGCTGTCCCTCGATGGCTGTCCCTCCGATGGCTGACCCTCGATGGCTGTCCCTCCGATGGCTGTCCCTCCGATGGCTGACCCTCGATGGCTGTCCCTCCGATGGCTGACCCTCGATGGCTGTCCCTCCGATGGCTGTCCCTCCGATGGCTGACCCTCGATGGCTGTCCCTCCGATGTCTGACCCTCGATGGCTGTCCCTCGGTGGCTGACCCTCGATGGCTGTCCCTCGATGGCTGTCCCTCGATGGCTGACCCTCGATGGCTGACCCTCGATGTCTGACCCTCGATGGCTGTCCCTCGATGGCTGACCCTCGATGGCTGACCCTCGATGGCTGACCCTCGATGGCTGTCCCTCGATGGCTGACCCTCCGATGGCTGTCCCTCCGATGGCTGACCCTCGATGGCTGACCCTCGATGGCTGTCCCTCCGATGGCTGACCCTCGATGGCTGACCCTCGATGGCTGACCCTCGATGGCTGACCCTCGATGGCTGACCCTCGATGGCTGTCCCTCTGATGTCTGACTCTCCAATGTCTGACCCTCGATGGCTGACCCTCGATGGCTGACCCTCGATGGCTGACCCTCGATGTCTGACTCTCCAATGTCTGACCCTCGATGGCTGACCCTCGATGGCTGACCCTCGATGGCTGACCCTCGATGTCTGACTCTCCAATGTCTGACCCTCGATGGCTGTCCCTCGATGGCTGACCCTCGATGGCTGACCCTCCGATGTCTGACTCTCCAATGTCTGACCCTCGATGGCTGTCCCTCCAATGTCTGACTCTCCAATGTCTGACCCTCCGTAGTGCCTGGGCTTCCTCTGTGAGCTCAGCTCCCCTCTGGGGAATGGTCAGGTGGCATCTCACCGTGGGAAAGCCAGGAGACCCCACCCGCTTCCTTCTCCAGCCTGTGGACCGAGGCCTCAGCTCCGGTGCCTCTCGCTGGCTTCTTCCTTCTGCATTCACCCTAAGCAGCGAGCTCTCCTAGGAAGGGCTCTGCCTGGCCTGCTCAGGGTCAGCCCCCCCCCCAATTTGCACCAGGAGAGGAGGAGGAGGAGGAGGAGGAAGAGGAGGAGGAGGAGGAGGAGGAGGAGGAGGAGGGGCGGCCCAAGGGTGGCCACCACCAGGATGGCCCTCCAGGACCCTTCATGACCAGCAGCCTGGCCTATCTCCATTTGTGGCTCCAAGCCTCTTGGGCCTGGCTCCCTCAAGTCTAGACCCTGCCACCATTTCCCAGCGAGGTCAGATGATGATGGCACCGCGGGTCTCGGGTTGTCTGACGCCCGTGCCTCACAGTCCATGTCCAGCCCAGGTTTGGGAGAGGGACCCGGGACCCCCTATTTTCTCTTCACCTCATCCAGACTTGCCTTTCTCCTTTGCAGATAACTTAATTAGTAAACGCCATGATTCTCTCGAACTGTAACTCTAAACTTTCATTCACGGTCCCAATCAGCCGATGGAAAGTGTTCCAATTAGAAAAATCAAATTAATTCTTTTTTTAAATAAAGAGGAAAAATGACTTATTCTATACTCCTGGGAAGTAGAAATTAGGTGGAATTCTTAAAATGAAAGGGACAATTATAACTCCCTCATTTTTATATTTATGTCATCATCATCTCTCTCTCTCTTTTTACTAAAAAAAAAAAAAAAAAAGCCCATGTCCTCCGCTCCTTGAAGCCCAGGAAATCGCTGGGTGCGGAGCGTGGGGTAGCGCGGGCGTCGGGGCTGCTGCCGGTCTCTCCTGGGTCTGGCTCGCACCTCGCTCTGAGCCAGCGGTGGGGCTGGCTGGCCTCGGGACAGAGAAGACGGTGAAGTCATTTGGTCCAGACTGTCACATCACGCTTCTCACTGGCTGCCTGCAGCTGTCTCCCTCTATTGAAAGTTTTGTATGGCCCATAATGATGTTATAAATATCCAAAGTTTATTTTTTTCAACCTCATCACTACATTTAGAAATAGAAGAAGAGATGAGTAGGATCAAAGTTCATTATACACATTTATAGAAAGATTACGACGAAATGTCTTGCTATGTACAATTTAATATATACCAGTTGAAAAAGAGAAATGGAGCCAGCTGCTAGGGGCTTAATCCTAGCTACACAACAGGGTAAGAACCCGAGGACCACGGTTTGAAGCTAGACAGGCAGAAAATTCCATGAGCCTCTGTGTCCAAGATAACCATCGCAAATCAGGGCTAGAGGCACAGCTCAAGTGGGAAAGCACCAGGTGACCAAGCAAGCCTGAGGCCCTGAGTTCAAACTGGAGAGCGGGGGGTGGGGCACACAGACAGACAGACTAAATAGTTGTGTGACTTTGAAGCAAATGAGTAAGGAAATCAAGGCACCGGCACCTTCCTCAAGGCCAAGTTGGAACAATCTTGGTATTAACTTCAGAAGAGACCAGGAGTTGCTTTTTTTTTTTTTTTCGGTTGGTCGTGGGGCCTGAACTCTGGGCCTGGGCGCTGTCCCTCAGCTCTTCAGCTCAAGGCCAGTGCTCTACCACTTGAGCCATAGCTCCACTTCCAGCTTTTTCTGCGTATGTGGTACTGAGGAATCGAACCCAGGGCCTCACGCATGCCAGGCAAGTGCTCTACCACGGAGCCACCTTCCCAGCCCAGGAGTTGCATTTTTTATAGAGGGGATTATGGTAGTTTTAAGAACTAAAGGAGAATTAAGGAATACGTGCAGAGCAAGACTTCTCAGTACTAGTAACAAAAACACGTGCTTTCCTGTCACCTGGATCCTTCCTCGGGAGCGTGTGAGTGAACATGCCACGCGTACTGTGCGCGCTGTGCGGTGTGGCGCAGCCGTGGTAGCTCCAGCCGCCTCTGCGTGACCCACTGCACACAGGCCTTCCCACGCTCAGGGACAGGACGGGAGCTCCAGAAACAGCACCGTGCACTGGCACCACCTCCGTACTCGGCTGGGGTGTTCAGGACACCCTCTCACTTGCTCCCCAAGCCTGGGCCTGGAGCTCCGGCGCCTTCTCAGCTTGCCTTTGCTCCCACTGAGGGACCTGATGTAAAGAGCTCTCCGAATGCAGACATTTAAATCAGCGCAGATCCACTCAAACCTAGAATCGGATCTATGATTTCACTGCGCTGACTGAGCATTTCCGGAAATCCTTCCCCCAACTCCCTTCTAAAAGCCGTTTGGTATGGACTTCCCCCCCCCCCCACTCCAGCCCTCACTTCCTGGGGTCTGGGGTCCCATGCAGTCCCTTGGAAAAGAGGAAGGAAGGTGCCAGAAGAGCTGTGGCTCCTGAAGAGAAGACCAGGGTGGTAGAGATGGTCTGGATTAGCAGGTGAGCCTGACGAGATCTCAAGCATCCATAGGTAGAAGGAGGACGAGAAGAGCGGGAAGACCTCACACAAGGAATGGGCTGACGCAGGGGAGAGAGCTCACACCCACACGCATGGCGCTGACGCAGGGCAGAGAGCTCACACCCACACGCAGGGCGCTGGTGCACGGGCAGAGAGCTCACACCCACACGCAGGATGCTGGTGCACGGGCAGAGAGCTCACACCCACACGCAGGGCGCTGATGCAGGACAGAAAGCTCACACCCCACGCAGGGCGCTGGTGCACAGACAGAGAGCTCACACCCACACGCAGGGCGCTGGTGCACGGGCAGAGAGCTCACACCCACACGCATGGCGCTGACACAGGGCAGAGAGCTCACACCCACACGCATGGCGCTGACGCAGGGCAGAGAGCTCACACCCACACGCAGGGCGCTGGTGCACAGACAGAGAGCTCACACCCACACGCAGGGCGCTGGTGCACGGGCAGAGAGCTCACACCCACACGCATGGCGCTGACGCAGGGCAGAGAGCTCACACCCACACGCATGGTGCTGACGCAGGGCAGAGATCTCACACCCACACGCAGGGCGCTGGTGCACAGGCAGAGCTCACACCCACACGCAGGGCACTGGTGCACAGGACAGAGCTCACACCCACACACAGGGCGCTGGGGCACAGGCAGAGAGCTCACACCCACACGCAGGGTGCTGGTGCACAGGCAGAGCTCACACCCACACGCAGGGCACTGGTGCACAGGACAGAGCTCACACCCACACGCAGGGCGCTGGGGCACAGGCAGAGAGCTCACACCCACACGCAGGGCGCTGGTGCACGGGCAGAGAGCTCACACCCACACGCATGGCGCTGACGCAGGGCAGAGAGCTCACACCCACACGCATGGCGCTGACGCAGGGCAGAGAGCTCACACCCACACGCAGGGCGCTGGTGCACAGACAGCTCACACCCACACGCAGGGCGCTGACACAGGGCAGAAAGCTCACACCCACACACAGGGCGCTGGGGCACAGGCAGAGAGCTCACACCCCACGCAGGGCGCTGACGCAGGGCAGAGAGCTCACACCCACACGCAGGACACTGGTGCACAGGCAGAGCTCACACCCACACGCAGGGCACTGGTACATAGGCAGAGAGCTCACACCCACACGCAGGGCGCTGGTACACAGGCAGAGAGCTCACACCCACACGCAGGGCACTGGTGCACAGGCAGAGAGCTCACACCCACACGCAGGGCACTGGTGCACAGGCAGAGAGCTCACACCCACACGCAGGGCACTGGTGCACAGGCAGAGAGCTCACACCCACACGCAGGGTGCTGGTGCACAGGACAGAGCTCACACCCACACGCAGGGCACTGATGCAGGACAGAGAGCTCACACCCACACGCAGGGCGCTGACGCAGGGCAGAGAGCTCACACCCACACGCAGGGCACTGGTGCACAGGCAGAGAGCTCACACCCACACGCAGGGCGCTGGTGCACAGGACAGAGCTCACACCCACACGCAGGGTGCTGATGCAGGACAGAGAGCTCACACCCACACGCAGGATGCTGGTGCACGGGCAGAGAGCTCACACCCACACGCAGGGCGCTGACGCAGGGCAGAGAGCTCACACCCACACGCATGGCGCTGGTGCACAGGCAGAGAGCTCACACCCACACGCAGGGCGCTGGGGCACAGGCAGAGAGCTCACACCCACACGCATGGTGCTGGTGCACAGGCAGAGAGCTCACACCCACACGCAGGGCGCTGGGGCACAGGCAGAGAGCTCACACCCACACGCAGGGCGCTGGTGCACAGGCAGAGAGCTCACACCCACACGCATGGCGCTGACGCAGGGCAGAGAGCTCACACCCACACGCAGGGTGCTGGCTCACGGGCAGAGAGCTCACACCCACACGCAGGGCGCTGGTGCACAGGACAGAGCTCACACCCACACGCAGGGCGCTGGGGCACAGGCAGAGAGCTCACACCCACACGCAGGGCGCTGACGCAGGGCAGAGATCTCACACCCACACGCAGGGCGCTGGAGCACAGGACAGAGCTCACACCCACACGCAGGGCGCTGACGCAGGGCAGAGAGCTCACACCCACACGCAGGGCGCTGGCTCACGGGCAGAGAGCTCACACCCATACACAGGACGCTGGAGCACAGGACAGAGCTCACACCCACACGCAGGGCGCTGGCTCACGGGCAGAGAGCTCACACCCACACGCAGGGCGCTGGAGCACAGGACAGAGCTCACACCCACACGCAGGGCGCTGGCTCACGGGCAGAGAGCTCACACCCATATACAGGACGCTGGAGCACAGGCAGAGAGCTCACACCCACACGCAGGGCGCTGATGCAGGGCAGAGATCTCACACCCACACGCATGGTGCTGGTGCACAGGCAGAGAGCTCACACCCATACACAGGACGCTGGAGCACAGGCAGAGAGCTCACACCCACACGCATGGTGCTGGTGCACAGGCAGAGAGCTCACACCCACACGCAGGGCGCTGGGGCACAGGCAGAGAGCTCACACCCACACGCAGGGCGCTGAGGCAGGCAGAGAGCTCACACCCACATGCAGGGCGCTGGGGCACAGGACAGAGCTCACACCCACACGCAGGGCGCTGACACAGGGCAGAGAGCTCACACCCACACGCAGGGCGCTGGAGCACAGGACAGAGCTCACACCCACACGCAGGGCGCTGGCTCACGGGCAGAGAGCTCACACCCATACACAGGACGCTGACACAGGGCAGAGAGCTCACACCCACACGCAGGGCGCTGGCTCACGGGCAGAGAGCTCACACCCATACACAGGACGCTGGAGCACAGGCAGAGAGCTCACACCCACACGCAGGGCGCTGGGGCACAGGCCCAGGTAGACTTCAGTGTAGAATGCTGACCATTACATTAACTATAAAGGGGCTACAGCAGGTGAGGACTGGGAATGAGACCCCCATGTGTCGCTGGCTAATTTGACAAAGATGCCCAAATAACTCAGCAAGGGAAGGACAGTCTTCAGCAAACAGCCTAGGAAACGGGCCACGGACATGCGCATGCTGAACCTCACCTCGCCCTAGAAGCCATCGACCGCCTGAATGCCAGAGCTAAGAAAAACCCAAGCAGACAAAAACCGTCACAGATCTTCACAGCACCAGGTTTGTCAATGGTTTCTTACATGTTACACCTAAAGCATTTTTTTTAAAATAAAAGAATAACAAAGGAGGAGGCAACAATGCTTGCAAAGAAATGCACTCATCACCTTGCTCATGTAATTGTAACAATAAAAAACTTATTAATAAAGAGAAAACTAATCAATAAATTAACTGAATGAAACTGAAAATAAATAAATAATAAAAATATTCATCGAAAAAAATTGAAAGAAGTTGATAAATTGGCATTCATCAAATCTTTAAAGAAAACATTCGTGTATCCAAGTCAGATACAACATTTGCAACCGTACATTTGGAAAGAGATCACTGTCTAGAAGCAGCAAAGAGTCTTAGAGCCCAGCCTGTCCTTTACCTAAAGCATCTGGGCAGACACCCCTAAAGGCACAGGGACCATGACGGGGCGCATCACCGGTCCTTAGGAAAATGCAAAAACACCCAGCATCTGCTTCCAGCCTCCCGGGCTGCCATGGAGACATGGCGGCGAGGAGGCTGCTGGCAAAGGTGCCGCTTCTGCAGAAAGCTGTGCAGTGGGGCCTTAGACACACCGTGAGGGCTGCCCTGCGCCCCTCTCCCCTGCGCCCCTCCCCCTGCGCCTGCCCCCCCTGCACCCGCCCGCCCCCTGCACCCGGCTCCCCCCTGCGCCCCTCCCCCCTGCACCGGCTCATCCCCCTGTGCCCCTCCCCCCTGCATCGGCTCACCCCCCCTGCACTCGGCCGCCCCTCCCCGCGCCCGGCCTCTCCCCCCCGTGCCCGGCTCCCCCCTGCGCCCGCCCCCCCACCCTGCACCCAGCTCCCCCTGCGCCCGGCCGCCTCCTCCCTACCCCCGCCCCGCTCCTGGCCTCTCCCCCCTATACCTTGCTCCCCCCTATACCCCGCTCCCCCCTGCACCCCAGCTCCCCCCTGCACCTGCGCCCGTACCCACAGGGCCTGCACACTCATGTTCACAACAGAAGCATTCCCAGTAACCCAAAGTCGAGAACAACCTTTCAGCAGGTAGAAGAAGAGCAAAAGGCGTTAGGCATGATACAGAATTACTGACTATTGTTTTCATGGCCCTAGAAGGTGCCTCCCAGAATGCAGGCTTCCAGCACAGCTGGCGAGTCTGCGCAGTCAGAAAGGGAGAAGGATGGATGCTGGTGTGAGGAACGCGGTAAGACCTGGGGCACGCCGGCGGGGGTCACACACGTCACCCTGGCCACACTCCTCTGGTTAGAAGTGAGTCCCAGGCCCTGCCTCGTGGAAGGAAGGAACGAGGGCACAGCGCACCCTCACCCTGGGACAGCATGCACACTGCAACAGGCTAAGTGAGCCATTAGCCAAGTCCACTTGCAAGCCTTACGTGTTTACAAGCCTTCATAGCACAAACTGGTAGAATGATGAGATCTGAATTGTTGGTGCTGCTCTCTCAATTACTTGTAAGTCATCATAAGGTCAGTAAAAACATAAACGATTTCAACAGCACAATCAACCAGCAAGACCTGACTCCATAGACATTCTAAAATACTCACTTTTCAAGAGTACTTGGAACCTTTCCCAGGACAGACCACATTTTGGGTCATAAGACAATCCTCAATAAGCATAGGAAGATTCCACTCACACTACATATGTTTTCTGACTGCAGTAAAATTAAATTAGAAATTAATGGCAATAACTAGAAAATAGAAAGAATAGTTAGAAGCCACGTAACACATCTCTCTAAAAACAAACACATATCCAGGGACGGAATCAAGTGGAGAAGTTAGAAAATATTTTGAACTGAACAAAAATGAAAATTCAACGTGTTACCCTTTGTACAACTGATGTACACAAATAGAGTAACGACAGGAACACAAAACAGGTCCTGCTGCAGGGCAGAGGTGACAGTGGCATCGGGAAGGTCCAAGGGAGAGGGCCAGCAAGGATGCACAGTCAGAACTTTATATTCGCAGGAATAAAGTGCCAGACTCGAACAAGGCAGCCTGGTGAGATCGCGTTAGACAAGGGGTGTGGGCTGAGAAAGGGTGTCCAGGTGGCTTTGCTCAGGACACGTTGTACACGTCTCTGGAAATACCACAGTGAAGATCCACCGTACCGTTCATCCATGCTAACAAAAATGTGTTTAAAACTTGTGTGGGATGCCACAAAACAGCACTTACAGGGAAATTTATGGGGCAAAATGTCGACACTCAAAGATGAATAGATCACATGCCAGAGAGCTCAGAAAAAGAGATCCCCAGAAAAAGGGGACTTAGAAACCAAAAAAGGCAGAGAAATGCGGAAGTCTGAGCAGAGAACAGTGTAGGGCGAGAGCAGCAGCATTAGTGCAGACGCTACAGACACGGAGAAGAGATGAGGAAATCACCCACCTAAGTGTGTCAACCTCAGTGAAATGAATCAGGGTGTCCAAAGACACCGTCAGGTTTTACTAAGGAAAAACTAGATGAGTTGGAAGCCCTGAACTCTATCACAACTGCGGCTTGCATTTGAAATCTTCCTCAATGCAACTGCAGGGCTCAGAAGACTTCACTTAGCCATGCATCAGGCACCGAGGGGAAAGCAGCAGCAGCTCCAGGCAGGCTGCCACGGGCTGAACGAGAAGGTGCCCCCATCTCGAACCCTACGCCGAGATCGAGACGCAGCAGCAGTGTGGTGCCAGCCCCGGATGCACGAATGCTTTCCTTTCTTTATTAGCTAACATGATTTAGAGGGGGATTTCACTGTTCCCTTTCTCGTGACTACAACATTCTCCAACCAACCTCCTGCTGCACAGATTGTTAATAAACTATTTTGGAAATAAAACATCCACATACAAAGGTTCCTGTGGAATGAGGAAATGTCACTCCAAGTGGTTTTAGCATTTAAACTCAGTCTGTGTATTTCATGCAATTGACAGAACAAAACCCAAATTATATAATGATCTTGAAGAAAAAGCATCTGGCAAAAAGTTTAACCACCATTCATCATTTAAAAACCAAATCCTCAATGAGCAGAATCAACACTCCCCGACAATCCCATGGACAGGCAAGGGCATCTGCACTCCGGGGCCCAGCAGCACCCTTTCCAGCCTAGCCACAGAACAGGGAGGAAAAATCAAATGTAAACACCTACCCGCAAAACTGGGACTTAGACTGCACATATTTCCAAACCCCAGGGGAATCTTTAAAAAGCAGAACTAGAAGTGAGATTAGGGACATTTCCAAATATGAGATGGGTATCATTATTGTCATACCAAAATTGATATGAACTCCACTCTACCAGAGGGGAGAGCTCTTCCCCTCTCTCCTCCTCTCTCCCCTCTCCCTCCCTCCCTCTTTCTCTCTCTCTCCTTCCCCCCCCCCCTCTCTCTCTCTCTCTCTCTCTCTTTCTCTCTCTCTCTTTCTCTCTCTCTCTCTCACACACACACACACAGAGTGTATGGCAAGAACCATGGAGGGGAAGCATTTACCTAACGCTAAGTGCTGTGAAGCACTGAGCCCACAGCACCCCACACCCCGTAAGCTTGGCAACTCTTTCGTGTCAGTGAGCAGGCCCAGCCCGCAGTGGCCAGGTGCCCTCTCCCGGGAAGAAGCGAGCCGTCCGGGCCAGCGGGGCTGGGCTCGCTCCCCTCAGCTCCCCTCCGGCTTGACAGCGTGCACGACAGTCGCTGTGGACGGCAGCAACCGGTGCTTTCTAGAATCTCACCTTGCTTTTCTCTTTCTCTTCAGGCGTATCTGCTCTGTGCCCAGGACCCAGGGCTCCCTGATGGCAGTCTGGCCAGTGCAGCCACGTCCCTGCACGGCCACATCCCTGCACAGCCATGTCTGCTGAGTGGCCACGTCCCCTGCATGGCCTTGTCCCTGAGCGGGCACGTCCCTGGGCGCGTGGACGGCTCACGGTGATGGTGGCGGCGGCACCTGGCAGCGGTGGGGAAGGGAGGCCTGCCGAGCTGAGGAGCAGACAGAACAGGAGACCAAGGACAGGCTGTGGCACCAGCAAGGCCTGGGCTGGCCAGGAGAAGCACCGCTGGCAGGCACGCTGCCGCGTGACCACACACACGCAGAACACACGCGTGACACACCAAGCTACACAGAACACCACTCAGCACGAAACACGGAACCACACACGGAACAGAACAGCGAACCACAGTGTGCAACACAAAGCACCATGAAAGGACACACAGCACAAACACGGGAGGAGGAGGGTCACCTCCAACACGGAGGCTGCACGCAACCATTCCACACAGCACAAACACGGGAGGAGGAGGGTCACCTCCAACACGGAGGCTGCACGCAACCATTCCACACAGCACAAACACGGGAGGAGGAGGGTCACCTCCAACACGGAGGCTGCACGCAACCATTCCACACAGCACAAACACGGGAGGAGGAGGGTCACCTCCAACACGGAGGCTGCACGCAACCATTCCACACAGCACAAACACGGGAGGAGGAGGGTCACCTCCAACACGGAGGCTGCACGCAACCATTCCACACAGCACAAACACGGGAGGAGGAGGGTCATCTCCAACACGGAGGCTGCACGCAACCATTCCACACAGCACAAACACGGGAGGAGGAGGGTCATCTCCAACACGGAGGCTGCACGCAACCATTCCACACAGCACAAACACGGGAGGAGGAGGGTCATCTCCAACACGGAGGCTGCACGCAACCATTCCACACAGCACAAACACGGGAGGAGGAGGGTCATCTCCAACACGGAGGCTGCACGCAACCATTCCACACAGCACAAACACGGGAGGAGGAGGGTCATCTCCAACACGGAGGCTACATGCAACCATTCCACACAGCACAAACACGGGAGCAGGAGGATCATGTCCAACACGGAGGCTGCATGCAACCATTCCACACAACACAAACACGGGAGGAGGGTCATCTCCAACACGGAGGCTGCATGCAACCATTCCACACAGCACAAACACGGGAGGAGGAGGGTCATCTCCAACACGGAGGCTGCATGCAACCATTCCACACAGCACAAACACGGGAGGAGGAGGGTCATCTCCAACACGGAGGCTGCATGCAACCATTCCACACAGCACAAACACGGGAGGAGGAGGATCATCTCCAACACGGAGGCTGCATGCAACCATTCCACACAGGAGGAGGATCATCTTCCACACAGCACAAACACGGGAGCAGGAGGATCATGTCCAACACGGAGGCTGCATTCAACCATTCCACACAGCACAAACACGGGAGGAGGAGGATCATCTCCAACATGGAGGCTGCATTCAACCATTCCACACAGGAGGAGGATCATCTTCCACACAGCACAAACACGGGAGGAGGAGGATCATCTCCAGCACGGAGGCTGCACGCAACCATTCCACACAGCACAAACACGGGAGGAGGAGGGTCATCTCCAACACGGAGGCTGCATGCAGCCATTTCGCCTATTGTGCAACTATTGACATCGAGAAACCTGGATTCTGACCTTTCTCCCTGGGAGATGCAGGAATTCGGACCCATCACCTGCCAGCGTGTCACCCTGGGCACCGCGACTCTCAACTTGCTGTCTGGGACGGGCTGCCAGGCACCGCGGAGGGCTGGGACCCTCTCTTCCTCTCCCCAGGGCGTGCTGTGCCCATACGCCCGTGCACCGAGGCACATCTCCATTAACAGCCGCTGGCACACACTCACCTAGAACCCTCCATTTTCCAAGCACTCCTCTTTCTATATTGTGTCTCACCTTGAGGCCTATAAACCTTAATTCAAGTCCCTGCCACCATTTGTAGGTCTCCTAGCTGACCATAAATGAGCATGTTGTGTGTTTTTAATCTGGATATTTGTCAAAGACAGGTTGAAGGCAGAATTGCAGAGAGATGTTTGATTTGATCCTTCAACTCCAAATGGCTGAGAGTAGGAAGTTTCAGGAAACATAAAAGAGCTGAAAGAGCAGGGAGACTGCGGAGCGCCGGTGGTCACGCCTGTCATCCCAGCTGCTCAGGGGGCTGAGATCTGGGGATCAAGGTTCAAAGCCAGCCTGGGCAGGAAAATCCCTGAGATTCTCTTTTCCACGAAACTACTAAAAACAAGTGAACAAACCAGAAGTGCTCAAATGGTAGAGTGCGGGCCTTGTGTTGAAGCCCCAGGGTTGGCACACACACTCATGCATACTCAGCCGAGGAAAAAGCAAAAGACCCGGGGGAGCGTTGGCTGTCCCCGGAGGACCGTGGACATGGGGGCCAGCGCATCCCCTGGGACCTTCGAATGGAGGCTGAGCCTGGAAATCACACGGGGAGAGAGGATGGTTCCGTAGCTGAGGCTTGTCCTGGCCCCCCATCCCATCCTGGCCGACTGGCCCCAGCAGGGGGCGGGCGGGCGGGCGGGCGGGGGGTCTCATTATACCCAGAGGAAGGGCGCAGCCCCGGGAGGCGCCCCCAAAATTACAGGGTGTCCGGGTGAACTCAAAGGGCGGTGATGAGGCCCCCTCCTCCGCAGCAATCAGCGTAATTAATCTGCAAATCAGCGCACCGTGCGGCAGCCGCGTGACAGAAATTGTTTTTTAAACAGTTGCCCTCTGAAAATACTACCCTCTGGCCGCCACTTGGTGTAATGAGGCCTTGATTATCTGTCAGGCCCAGGAGATCCGCGTCCTTCTGGGGTCACGTGACCAGAGTCCCCTCCTTCCCCTCCCCCGCCCGCCCTCCGCTCCTCACACACTCACACTCCTTTGTTCTCACCGCCAGCGCCTTCCCCGTCCACCTCCCAGCGCCAGCTCCGCAGGGCTTCCTGGGCCCCGGGCAGGACGGGGACCGTCCCCCAGGCAGGAAGAGTCTGTCTTTCTGTGGTTTCACAGATTTCCAGCCCGGCTCCAGTGCCAGGAGGGCAGGGCCTGGCCAGGCCCGAGCCGTCTAGTGTTGGAGTTACGCAGCTCTGAGTGTCACCGCCGCAGCCCAGTGACCCAGCGCTGGCCCTGCCCCGCCCCGCCTGGCTTCCCTTCCCACCAGCCCAGTGCCTCCCGGTTCCCCATGGGGAATTCACAACCCCCTTCTTCATGAATGTTCCGCTCTTACACACCCACGGGCTTGGAGGGCCCAGGAAAGGAAGCCACGGTAACTCTGCCATGAGAAGACCCAGCACCCAGCTTCCAGGGATGCTCGCTTCCCGGAAGATGGGGCTTCCGGGGAGGCCGACCACGGGGAGGCTCGCAGGGGGTGGGGGGGGGAGAGGCCCGTGGTGGGGGGAGGCCCGCAGGGGGAGGCCCCCACCCTGGGCTGAAGTGGAAGGCTGCTCCTTTGCCTGGATGGATTGAAGCCACACAGATGTGGCAGAAAAAAGTTGTTTTTTTTCTGGAAGAAAAGGTAAAAAAAAAAAAAGTATTTTTCTGTATGGCATGGACTTAAAATTCCATTGTTCCAAACCATGGCAGCACCTGGGAGCAGCCTCCCTCCTAGACAGTGCTCTGGAGGAGGAGGGCTGTGAGGGGAGACCATCCAGGAGGAGGGCTGTCCTGGAGGACTGTCCGGGGGAGGAGGACTGTCCCGGGGAAGGAGGACTCTTCCAGGGAAGGAGGACTGTCCCAGGGAAGGAGGACTGTCCCAGGGAAGGAGGACTGTCCCAGGGGAGGAGGACCATCCTGGGGAAGGAGGACTCTCCCAGGGGAGGAGGACTCTCCCGGGGGAGGAGGACTCTCCCGGGGGAGGAGGACCGTCCCAGGGGAGGAGGACTGTCCCGGGGGAGGAGGACTGTCCCGGGGGAGGAGGACTCTCCCGGGGGAGGAGGACCATCCTGGGGAAGGAGGACTCTCCCGGGGGAGGAGGACTGTCCCGGGGGAGGAGGACTGTCCCAGGGAAGGAGGACTGTCCGGGGGAGGAGGACTGTCCTGGGGAAGGAGGACTCTCCCAGGGGAGGAGGACTCTCTCAGGGGAGGAGGACTGTCCCGGGGGAGGAGGACCATCCCAGGGGAGGAGGACTCTCCCAGGGGAGGAGGACCGTCCCGGGGGAGGAGGACTCTCTCAGGGGAGGAGGACTGTCCCGGGGGAGGAGGACCATCCTGGGGGAGGAGGACTGTCCCGGGGGAGGAGGACTGTCCCAGGGGAGGAGGACTGTCCTGGGGGAGGAGGACTGTCCCGGGGGAGGAGGACTGTCCCAGGGGAGGAGGACTCTCCCAGGGGAGGAGGACCATCCTGGGGGAGGAGGACCATCCTGGGGGAGGAGGACTCTCCCAGGGGAGGAGGACTGTCCCGGGGGAGGAGGACTATACGGGGGAGGAGGACTGTCCAGGGGAGGAGGACCATCCTGGGGGAGGAGGACTGTCCCGGGGGAGGAGGACTGTCCTGGGGGAAGAGGAGGACCGTCCCAGGCGAGGCCCCAGCACCCCAGAAGGAAGCATGAGTGTGGGATCCTGGTGGGTCCAGGCAGCGGGTGCCATCAGACTCGACCTCACGAGGGGACGCCTGCCGGGGGGGGGTCTGCTCACCTCTCCAGGACTGGGGGCTGTGTCCCCCCAAAGCCTGTCTGTACCGTCAACTGAACAGTCTGCCCTCTCCCACTGCCTCCAGAAACCACGAACCCCCCTCCGGTCAGCCAAGCCAGGACAGGACAGCACCGTGCCCGCCGTGCCCGCCCAGCGATGGGCCCCGGCTGCCTGTGCCGGAGCTCGCCGAGCGGCGCCGGCCCCATGGGGGCTGGGGCGGGAGCCACACAGTGCTCCCAGGGCTCCGACATCCCAAGGACCTCCCTGCGGGCTCCAGGCCCGGCTCACACCTACACAGGACGTGTCTGTGGACCTCTCCAGCTTTTCCCTCCCAAGAATCCTGTCTATGTGTTCTCCTATGGCTTATCATCTCATAAAGGATCGCGCTGGTTATTTCTAATACGTCCATCTTCTAACTTTCACACTATAGTAAAAATAATGACACGCACAATTGCAGTAGCAGAGCTGTCTGAGCTACCGGTGCTTCACGTGTCTTCCTGAGGATAAACCCTCATTTCCATCGAACTCTCGTTCACGTTCGTCTCAAGTTGCAGCGGGAGTGATGAACTCTGGGCTTGGTTCAGAGAGGAGAATCCCTGTCCCAAGGGTTCCGGGCCCTCGCTGGGACAGCGCCCGTGGCTCGGAGACGCTCCACCCCGAGTGGATCAGAGGCATCTTCGGCTCATCTTCCCGGGCGGGGTGTGCTCAGACGGCTCAGCCCTGGAAACGTCGGGAACTCTTGCACCCCTGTTTCTTTAATTGGGCTCTTTGCCTCTGCCTTTCTCTCTCCTTTCCTCCCGTCTCTGTTCTCCCTCTGGGACACGCGGAATGCATGCATGGCCGCGAGGGTGCTGCCTGTAGCCTCTGCATCCCGCGCTGTGCTCGCGTGAGCCGGGCCTCTGACCTCTGCCCAAGGACACAGCCTCTCGTGTCTGCCTGGACGGCTGTGCTTTGAGGCTGTGTGGCCGGTGTTCTTCCCTCCGGGTGCTGCTCCTCCGCTCTGGACGCGGGCGGTTTTCTATGAGCGCTCTCCTCGTGGCCTCTCTGGTTGGTCATGTGTTGCTTCCCAGGTTTCACAGAGCTGTCTGGGATCTCCCTCTTTCTATAGACAGTACAAACTCAGCCTGCCTCGGCCTCCCAAAGCTAGGGTCCTAGACATGCGCCCACACACCACGCTCCGTGTCTTCTGGCAGCAAATTGAGCTCCCCTAAAATAATTAGTTTGAATATTTTTGCTAGGAAATCCACAGATATCCCTTTATTTAGCGGAACGTTCTGGGTTATTTACAGGAAAAGTAGGTTACTTTGGAAATGGCCTGTTTCCCTTTGTGTTTGCTGAAGCCTTGCGCTCCTGACTTGGTTTCTGAGAAGCGGTCACTCGCTCCAGTCTTCTCTGACTGGAAGGCCTGGCGCTGAGGCTGCCGGTCCCCGCCGCTCCGTGGGGCGTTGGGGGGTGAGGAGCCCTTCTTCCATCACACACAGTCACAACAGCTGCCGAGAGGCCCCGTTCATCTCCCCGAAGTGTCCTGGACACACAAGACCAACCCACTCCGTGTCCTCAGCTCAGTGTCCCACGCCGCCAGCCCAGCGCTGCCCACGCCGCCCAGGCCCGAGGACACACGGGCAGCGGGCACCGCGGGACTCCCCCCGTGGCCAGGGGACAGCAGGGGGACATGCACAGCCTCAGGACAGCCCAGAGCGGCACGGGAGAGGGACCCTGCACACCAGCCCCGGCACCTCTCACTGCCCGTGAGCACTGAGGCCCGGACAGTCCCGCAGGCACTCTGGGCCTGGCCTGTGCCGAGGCCAGCCATGCACAGAGGACAGAAGGAAGCGGACAGGGAGCACCATGGGAAGCACTGTTCCTGACATGGGAGGACATCACGTCAAGTGAAATGAATCAATCACAGAAAGCCACCTACGTGTGGAAGCCAAGACAGGCAGTGTCACAGAAGTCAGGGTGGAGCCTTGGCTGGGAGGGCGGGGAGCGCAGGGAAGGGAGGTAGTGGGGGGAGGGTTGGTCCTATCTACAGCTCGCTCTGAGGTGTCTTGTCACAGCGGGATGACCGCAGAAATGATGGTATAATTAATATGTTTCCAAAAGCTTAAAGAAAGGATGGCAAATGCTATCACCATGAAGAGGTACGCTGTCTGGAGAGACAGGTGTGCACACCTGGTCTGAACACTGTCCAGCTCTAGATGTAGTGAAACGTCCCCTGTACTTGTTCACATGGACAACTTGATTTTGTATTTGCTGGTTAACAAATCCGACAGTTGTGTTCAGCTGGTGCGCTCTCTCTGACTCTACTAAGAAAACTTACATAAGTGCTGTGGTCAATGCCAGGTGCATTTGTCATGTGATGCAGACATTTCTTAATATATTTGTATCCTTTTTTTGCATTAATCCCTTAGAGCTATTCAGTTCGCTGTTAATACAAGATTATCAAAAGGCCATTTATAACTCAGCATGCCGGCAGCCGGGTTTAACTCCACAGCTTCTGGAAATGCACTGTAAAGCTATCTGCCGCGTGTGCAAGCCCTAGGCCCACTCATGCACCCCCCCCCCCAGGTTTTGTGTGGCTTAATGCTATAATCTCACTGAAAATAAAGCACCTGCACAAAATAAAACTCTGAAAGAATGGGTCGCTAGCCGCGGACAGCCGTGTTGGGACAGGTGCTGAGAGTGCTTCTGATCCTGGTCCCTTTAGAAGTGTCAGCCCAGCGTCCACGCCCTGCCGGCCTGTTCTACAGTGCGGGAAGGCCTCTCCTTATTGTTTTACACGAGCTTTGTTCAACTGCATGATAGGCGGTGGGACACACGGGAAAAGATGAAAGAGAACGAGACACGTGGTGTACAGGAAACACACCCTCCCCCCCTCCCCGCCCCCCGCCGTGGACGGGCTGGGGAGGAGACGGCCACCCCGAGCGCTCTGTAATGAGCCGAACAGTGCACGGTGTCTGCCCACAGGGCGCGAGGCAGCCTGAGCTCTGCCTGGCTCTGCACGGCCGGGTGATGAGGAAAAGCACTGGCTTTGTAGAACTTAAGAAGCCGGTGGCCACATTGCTTAGTGCAGCCTGCGTAAAAGCCGGCCTAGCTCCCCACTAGAGGTGAAAGGCCGCGTGTGTTGCACATCTGTGCAGAGAAGCTGGGCCTTAGCGCCAGGATCCCGGAAGGGCAGGGGTCCGTGGCCACGGGGCGGCCCATCCACATCACAGTGCCCTGGGCCATGTCCCGAGCATCCGGGTCACAGGGTCGGTCTCATTCAGACAGACCGTCAGCCTCCCCAGAACCTGAGTGCTTGTGTGGACCTAGAAGGCCGGGCAGGTACTGTGTTAAAACTTAGAACACAATCTGAAATACATAGCCTCGTTTTTAAATACATAGACATTTTATTGATACGTATTTTATAATGGCATGTTCTTTTGAAAAGTTACGTTTTCCAAAACAAAAACACAGGGCACCGCTTTCTATCTTGAAGCCTGACCGGACAGGGCCAGTGCCAACTGGCCTGGGCTGGCTCTGGCCCTGGCCGCTGGGGTGGAAGGAGGGGAAGGAAACCCAGCTTTGCTCTCACAGACAAGCAGAAGGGCGCGAACGCGGCAGGCACGCAGCGGAAACGGTCAGCAGACTTTTCGATTTGGGCCTTTTTTCCTAGCTAGCAATATTCTTCCACACTGCAGGCAGCACCCCCCCCCCACCCCCCCTCCCCTCCCCCCACTCCCCCCCCCCCCCCCGAGCCAGGGCTCCCAGCCCGGCCGTGGGCTTGGGGCAGACACGCAAAGCGGGGCGCGACATTTTCTTCCTCCTTGGCCTCTCTCACAGGCACGGTCCATGGCTGCCAGGACCCCCCTCCCCCAGCCTCCCTCCGCCCTGGTGATCTCTGGGCACCTGCATTTTGCCGCCACCGGCTGGGCGACACAGAGCGGAATGCCCATCCGAGACCCCCGTGTGGCTCAGTGCAGCCGATGTCCCCACCACCTCATTTCTGAGAACCGGGAGCTGCCCAGGGCAAGCTCTTCCCTCAAGTTCACCGTTCTTTGCAAAGCGTCCGCTGTGCTATGTGGCTTTGCCCTTTTACTCAGTTTTAGAATCTCACAATTAGCAGCACTGACCGTCTCTGCCCCTTCTCCGGCCAGCACACAGCGGAGTCTGCGGGCCGCGGTCTGCCGCTGGTGGTTCTTCTAGCTGGTTCTTTTCCAGCCAACGCCTGCTGTGCCGAGCACGCCGGCCGGCCGCACGCTTACTCCCACCTGTGCTCCGTGTGCCGCTTCTCGCATCCCGGGGTGCAGAGGAGATGCAACCGTCCCCCCCAGGCCTGAACGTTAGTCTGTGCTTGTTTTTTTTGCTGTTTCATCCACAGCGATTTTTTTTTTTTTGGTCAGTCGTGGGGCTTGACCTCTGGGCTTGGGTTCTGTCCCTGCGCTCTTCAGCTCAAGGCGAGCGCTCTACTGCTAAAGTCACAGCACCACATCTGGTTTTCTGGTGGTTTATTGGAGATAAGAGTCTCACGGACTTTCCTGCCCAGGCTGGCTTTGAACCGCGATCCTCAGATCTCAGCCTCCTGAGTAGCTAGGATGGCAGGCGTGAGCCACCGGCTTCATCCGGCCCCATCCACAGCGATTTTAAGTGAAGCTGCATTTTTGCTGGCTGCGTCGGGTGCTGTGACAGTGGCCATGCAGCTCCTGGTGCTCGGCCCAGTCCACAGCACACACGGCCCACACCGCAGGGGCACACAGCGACCCAGCCTTTATCAGACCCAGAGCGGCCCTGCCGTCCCCAGGGTCCTCAGAGGACAATTTGAGGAGCAGAGCCGTCAACCAGAGGGATGTGCATGAGATTTCCCATCCCCAAGGTACCTGGAGAAAGGAAATCCTAACCAGCATCCTGAAGAGTGCCGAGGAGGGCTTGTGGGGGAGGGGAGGGAAGGGAAGGGGAGAGAGGAGGGGGAGGGAGGAGGGCTCGTGGGGGAGGGGAGGAAGAGAAGGGGGAGAGAGGAGGGGAAGGGGAGGGAGGGAAGGGGGAGGGAGAGACAGGAGGGGGAGGGAGGAGGGGGAGGGAGGAGGGCTCGTGGGGAGGGAAGAGAGGGGAGGGGGAGGGAGGAGGGAGGAGGGCTCATGGGGGATGGGAGGGGGCAGGGAGGGAGGGCAGGGAGAGGGGGGAGGGAGGAGGGCTGTGGGGGAGGGGAGGGCATGGGCTCCGGGCACACGCCTCTGATCTGATCTCTCCACCTTCCTTGCAGGTGAGGTCCTTCTAGTGGTTGCCCTGTGATTGGTTCTGAATGCTGACTTTTGACATTTATAGATGACGATGACGTCATCTGAACCTTGTGGGTGGCAGCTCCCCCCCTCTGGCTTCTCAGTTCCTGATCCCAAACTCTGACAAAGTTCCCCTCCTTCCCAGAGGTGCCCACCCCTGCCCCCAACCCCCCACGCCCCACCCCTGCCCCCCCCCACCCCCGCCCCCCACCCCTGCCCCCACCCCCACCCCACCCCCCACCCCCACCCCTGCGCCCACCCCCACCCCCCACCCCCGCCCCCACCCCCCACCCCCGCGCCCACCCCCCGCCCCTACCCCCCACCCCCACCCCTGCGCCCACCCCCCACCCCCACCCCCCACCCCTGCGCCCACCCCACCCCCTACCCACGCCCCCACCCCCCACCCCTGCGCCCACCCCCCACCCCCCACCCCCGCGCCCACCCCAGCCCCCACCCCCGCCCCCACCCCCCACCCCCGCGCCCACCCCCCACCCCCCACCCCCACGCCCACCCTCACCCCCACCCCCGCGCCCACCCCCCCACCCCCACCCCCGCGCCCACCCCCACCCCCCACCCCCGCGTCCACCCCCCACCCCCACCCCCCACCCCTGCCCCCACCCCCACCCCCCACCCCTGCCCCCAACCCCCACCCCCACCCCTGCGCCCACCCCCCAACCCCCACCCCCGCCCCCACCCCCACCCCCGCCCCCGCCCCCGCCCCCACCCCCCACCCCCGCCCCCGCCCCCACCCCCCACCCCTGCGCCCACCCCCACCCCCGCCCCTACCCCCCACCCCCGCGCCCACCCCCCACCCCCACCACCACGCCCACCCCCCCACCCCCCACCCCTGCGCCCACCCCCACCCCCCACCCCTGCGCCCACCCCACCCCCCACCCCCACCCCCACCCCCCCACCCCTACACCCACCCCCCACCCCCCACCCCTGCGCCCACCCCCACCCCCACCTCTACACCCACCCCCACCCCCCACCCTTGTGCACACCCCCACCCCCACCCCTGCCCCCACCCCCACCCCCACCCCTGCCCCCACCCCCCCCACCCCCCACCCCCGCGCCCACCCCACCCCCCACCCCCGCCCCCACCCCCCACCCCCCACCCCGTGCCCACCCCCACCCCCCACCCCCGTGCCCACCCCCCACGCTGCCGATTCCCGCAACGCGCTGCCGATTCCCCGCAACACGCTGCCGATTCCACTCCGCGCTGTTTCACAGCCTCCGTCTGTCCGCGCGCAGTCTTGCCTTAGCTGTGCACTCCAGCTGCGCTTGCACGCGGGGAGAGCTGCAGCCGGTGTGTCTGACACTCCAGGGAGGCAGGGAGCCGCATGCACGCCTTGCCGGCGTGCGTCTGACACGCGTGCACGCCTCGCCGGTGTGCATGTGCCCCGCGTGCCGCCCTCACGGCCATCAGAGCCCCTCCGCCCAACAGCGCTGGGAGTCACACATCTTTCCCGCCACCTCCAGCCACGTCGGTAGTTGTTAACCCCGGCGAGGTTGTAGGCACCCAGGCTGACACCACCTCCCTGCAGGAGCTTGCAAGGTGTTCCAAAAACAGTGCCTACAATTGAGATGATTTCCCCAGGTTGCAGGGCACGGGGAGCAGCCGAGGCCAGGGCAGGGACCCAGCCCCGCGGGGCGGGCAGCTTGCCACGGTCCTGGCGCAGAACACTCTAAGGCATCTGCACCACGCTCAGTTGCGACAGATCGTTGTGTGGATTCTAGAGGGGAGAAGCACCACACTTCAGAAGAGAAGCAGTTCCTGATCTTTCTGTGGAGCGGGCTGAGGCACCACCGAAGGTTCGGGAACCAACAGGTACCAAGAAACGCCAGCGGATGCCAAGAGACAGCAAGGAAGGCCACCAGATACAGCCGTGTACGGCTCACCGTCGGCCCCCAGCCCCTCCGTCCCTGGGCAGTCTCCGGGGCCCGGTGGCCGCTACAGAGCTTCTAGGACACCCGTGTGTCACCATGCGTGCGACAAGCCACAGCACGGGGCTTCTGGTGGAAGCTGGCTGCCGTGGGCTGGGGAGAGCAAGTCTGGGCACGGAGCTCAGGCTCTGGAATGTTCACGAGAGAGCCCGCCTCCCGTCCGTCCGTGCCACTGCTGGGTCAAGAGTTTCGGTGAGCATGGGGTCTCGGGGACTCCCCATTGTCCACGCCCCATTGTGGAGCTAATCTCCCGCCGAGCAGGCGCGGCAGCCACAGCCCCTGGCCGGCGGAGAGTGGCTGCACAAAGACCACCTTCCACAGGCGCGGCCAGGGCGCCCAGGCCCGGCCCGCAGCCCGGGGCGTCTTGTGAAAACACTCACCAGCTTAGCGGGCACTTAGTGTGTGAAAAGCCCCCTCTCTGCGGCCGGCCGGAGTCTGCAGTAAAAAAGCATTCAAGGTCCTGGGATTCCAGGAACAACAATGAGGCCTGCCCAGAGCCCAGCGCTCCCCAGCCCTTCAGAGGCCCAGCCGGGGCAGGCCGCGAAACCATGTCAGACGTAGGTGCCGATTTTTACAGAAGCCCAGACCTCCCTTTAGCAAACAAAAAGCTAAAGGAAAATTCCAGGCTGGCCAAGCGTGGGGGGGCACCACACACTCTGCCCCCCACCCCGCCCTCCGCGGGGGAAGATGGCACTTCCACACTTCTTTTCACACACTCCTGCTACAGGCCCGGCTTGAAGGTGTGCTTTCACATCCCGACACAGAGAGCAAACTGAAGAACTAGTGGGAGACACTTTGATGGGTGTGGAGCTGGGGGGGCCTCACCGTGGCGCGCGGGACCCAGAGAAAAGCCCTCTGTAGCTGGGTGGTTTCTCTGCACCGAATGATCGAATGATCGCAGCTCACCACACAGAGCTCGGGCAGTATCGAACGTCTCGAAGGCCTGGCTGGCGCCCTGTCTACCGTGATTAGCAGAAATGCGGAGGGCTCCTGGCTTCTTCCTGGCCAGAGGAGATAAGAACACATAATCCTATTGTTGGTCAAATTGGGGTTCAAGAACTGTGACTCACAGGACGTTTTTCATGCTCTGAAATGAAGCGTAATTACCAGGCCAACAAGTATCTGGGTGAACACAGACACAGCAGGAATAAACGCAGGGAAGCCTTTCCACCCACTGCCCACACCCAGACACACTTCCGGGGCGGGGGCCGGGCGGGGTGACCGGACCCCAGTCACACGGGACGTAGGCGGCGTGCCACAGCGCAGGAGGGACGCAGCACCCCACCGTCTCCATCTCCCCCACAAGCGAAGCTGTTAGATGCTAAGCACCAGCCTCCCCTGGGGACGGAGACATGGATGGCACTGCCAGGGCCCAGCCGTCCGGGTCACACATCCTCCGCGGCCCGCAGCCCCTGGCCGCAGGGGCCCCTCCTGTGGTGGGGGCACCAGTGGCCAGCGGTGCCCATCTCCCCCGAGACAGGCCCTGGGTCCACCCACTTCACTACAGCGTCTGCCTGGCGCTGGCACAGCGCCCCGTCACAGGGAGAGGGACCTGGTTTGAACCCCGAGTGCCACCGGCCACGGGGGTTGGCACGCTCCCTCATCCTCTCTGGCTTCGGGACGCTTCTTGGCCCCGGTAGACTGCACAGACACCCTTTGAACCGATCTTGGCCCAGAGGGCAGCTGAGCTCCCCTCATGCCCCGCCGGCCTACGGCCCCTGCTGGGCCTGGATGTTCGGGGTGTGAGGTGGAAGGCCACTCGGGCATGCGTGCAGAGAGCCTTGCTGTCAGATCGGGGGAGGAAAGACCCTGTGCACCACCCCACCCCAAGAGCAGCAGGGGTGCCCGGGCGCCAGCCCTCTTCACAAGACAGCCGGCCCTGTGAGCCCACGCGCCCCCCAGGGGCCTTGAACCCCTGCGGGACACACCCGGTGTGGGGCCAGTTTCCCCGCTCTGCAACCTCACACCCACGCCCACGCCCTGCTCATGGAGTGAAGATGCCCGGCATTTGTGTCCGCCTACTTGCTTCCCAGAAACAGCACCCTGTTGATCGGATTCCTGCCCTGTGAGGAACATGGCCGTGGAGGTGGAAGACGGAGGGGCTGATTTGTTCATAGTTGCGATTCTTCCGCAGCTGCAGACCCCAGGGAAACTCAGGGCGCGGGGGCAGGATCCCACGAGTGACCCTGTCCTGGTCACCGCCCCAGACGGAGAGGCCCAAAGGGGCTGAGCTCCCCTAGGGCAGACCCCAGTGCAGCAAAGCCCTTCTGTGTCCTGTGTCTGTGTCCCTGTGTCCTGTGTCCCTGTGTCCTGTGCCCTGTGTCCTGTGTCCCTGTGTCCTGTGTCCCTGTGTCCTGTATCCTGTGTCCTGTGTCCCTGTCCTGTGTCCCTGTGTCCTGTGTCCCTGTGTCGCTGTGTCCTGTGTCCTGTGTCTTGTGTCCCTGTGTCCTGTGTCCTGTGTCCCTGTGCCCTGTGTCCTGTGTCCTGTGTCCTGTGTCCCTGTGTCCCTGTGTCCCTGTGTCCTGTGTCCTGAGTCCCTGTGTCCCTGTGTCCCTGTGTCCCTGTGTCCTGTGTCCCTGTGTCCTGTGTCCTGTGTCCTGTGCCCTGTGCCCTGTGTCCCTGTGTCCTGTGTCCTGTGTCCTGTGTCCCTGTGTCCCTGTGTCCCTGTGTCCTGTGTCCCTGTGTCCCTGTGTCCTGTGTCCCTGTGTCCCTGTGTCCTGTGTCCCTGTGTCCCTGTGTCCCTGTGTCCTGTGTCCTGTGTCCCTGTGTCCCTGTGTCCCTGTGTCCTGTGTCCCTGTGTCCCTATGTCCTGTGTCCTGTGTCCTGTGTCCCTGTGTCCCTGTGTCCTGTGTCCTGTGTCCTTTGTCCTGTGTCCTGTGTCCCTGTGTCCTGTGTCCTGTGTCCTGTGTCCTGTGTCCCTGTGCCCTGTGTCCCTGTGTCCCTGTGTCCTGTGTCCTGTGTCCCTGTGTCCTGTGTCCTGTGTCCTGTGTCCTGTGTCCTGTGTCCTGTGTCCTGTGTCCCTGTGCCCTGTGTCCCTGTGTCCCTGTGTCCTGTGTCCTGTGTCCTGTGTCCCTGTGTCCTGTGTCCTGTGTCCTGTGTCCCTGTGTCCTGTGTCCTATGTCCCTGTGTCCTGTGTCCTGTGTCCTGTGTCCCTGTGTCCTGTGTCCTGTGTCCCTGTGTCCCTGTGCCCTGTGTCCCTGTGTCCTGTGTCCCTGTGCCCTGTGTCCTGTGTCCTGTGTCCCTGTGTCCTGTTTCCTGTGTCTGTGTCCTGTGTCCTGTGTCCCTGTGTCCTGTGTCCTGTGTCCTGTGTCCCTGTGTCCTGTTTCCTGTGTCTGTGTCCTGTGTCCTGTGTCCCTGTGTCCTGTTTCCTGTGTCTGTGTCCTGTGTCTGTGTCCCTGTGTCCTGTGTCCTGTGTCCTGTGTCCTGTGTCCCTGTGTCCTGTTTCCTGTGTCTGTGTCCCGGTGTCCTGTGTCCCTGTGTCCTGTTTCCTGTGTCTGTGTCCTGTGTCTGTGTCCTGTGTCCTGTGTCCCTGTGTCCCTGTGTCCCTGTGTCCCTGTGTCCTGTGTCCTGTGTCCCTGTGTCCTGTTTCCTGTGTCTGTGTCCCTGTGTCCTGTGTCCCTGTGTCCTGTGTCCTGTGTCCTGTGTCCCTGTGTCCTGTTTCCTGTGTCTGTGTCCTGTGTCCTGTGTCCCTGTGTCCTGTTTCCTGTGTCTGTGTCCTGTGTCTGTGTCCCTGTGTCCTGTGTCCTGTGTCTGTACCCCTGTGTCCCTGTGTCCTGTGGTCCTGTGTCCCTGTGTCCCTGGGTCCTGTGTCCCTGTGCCCTGTGTCCTGTGTCCCTGTGTCCTGTGTCCCTGTGTCCTGTGTCCTGTGTCCCTGTGTCCTGTTTCCTGTGTCTGTGTCCCTGTGTCCTGTGTCCTGTGTCCTGTGTCCCTGTGTCCTGTTTCCTGTGTCTGTGTCCTGTGTCCTGTGTCCTGTTTCCTGTGTCTGTGTCCTGTGTCTGTGTCCCTGTGTCCTGTGTCCTGTGTCCCTGGGTCCTATGTCCTGTGTCTGTGCCCCTGTGTCCCTGTGTCCTGTGGTCCTGTGTCCCTGTGTCCCTGGGTTCTGTGGTCCTGGGTCCCTGTGCTCCTGGTTCTCAGGGAGAGCTGACAGGAACACTGGTGTCCCTGGTGTGGCCCCACCAGAAGTGCTTCCTGCTGCTCTGCAGCCCGGCCACCATGGCAGCCCAAGCACTGATCTGAGGGTTACAGACAAATGTGAGCAAGTAGGCCGCCAGCCACGAGGATCCAGAAACAACAGCGGCTGCCTGCATCTGTCACCACTGACATGTCTGCTTTCCTCCATGTTTTTTCCCAGGATAAAATATTGCATTGAGTCAGGTGCCGGTGGCTCCCGCCTGTCATCCTAGCTACTCAGGAGGCTGAGATCTGAGGATTGCGGTTCAAAGCCAGCCCAGCAGGAAAGTCTGTGAGACTCTTATCTCCTATCACTCACTAAAAAGCTGGAAGTGGAGCTGTGACTCAAGCGGTATAGCACTTGTCTTAAGCAAAAAAAGTCCAGACCCTGAATTGAAGCTCCTGGACTAGCGCATGCACATGCGCACACACACACACACACCTATATATGTAGATACATATATGCATATATATACACATATACATATAATTTATATCATTGAAAATGTCTTCAATTACAAACTGCATTAGGAAGGAAATAAAACTTGACTGTCATAGCAGAGATGACCACGTTCTACTCCATTTGTTCCCCGGCTCCCCACAGGACCCTCCACGTGCTAGGTGAGCCTCTGCTACTGATCCACAGTAAAGCCACGTTCAGTCTTTGAGCCACGTGTTACATATAAATTGAGGAAGACACACAGCCCGTGTACAATCGCTTCCTGAAATCTTTCATCAACTTAAAACATGAACTTGTCATCACGAAATAATTCCTGAAACCATTGCAGAGTACAACTGTATTGAATGACAGAGGTGCTTCCTCTAGGAAAATAAACTAGGTGAATATATAATCAGAAAATTTATTTCTTGTTTCCACTGTGCCACTGAGACAGTTGCTTTGTTTTGTGTGTGAACAATTCCACAGTGCTTTCCTGCTAGTAAAATGGTTCTCAGTGGTGCCAGCTGGCATTCACAGGCAATGTCAAATGTATGCAATTAAGTAACCAGTTACCTGATCGAACACCATAACAGACTCTATGGGCCAGCGAGGCCCCCTGGCTCCCACGCAGGAAGCCGTGCTGGGAGGGCTGTGGTCCCAAGCCGGCCAGGGACCCAGCGGCTGAGACTCCATCTCAACAGAAGAGAGCATGTGTGCTGGTTCACGCCTGTCATCCAGCCATGACGGGAAGCATAAAACAGGAAGGTCGCTGTCCAGGTGCATGCCTGGGTAGATGAGACTCTTCCTGAAAACAATCAGTGTGAGGCACGCCTGCGGGCACACGCGTCTGGCAAAACTTGGGACACCGAGTTCAAAAGCCCAGCACTGCCAGAGAGGAAAGCCAGTGGGCAAACAGGCAGTCCTTATCATTATTAAGGCTGAGAGTTTTCTCCAAATCAATAAAATCCTGAAGATCCTGACAGGGAAACGCATGCTGGTCAGGAAGTGGAAATTCTCAGAACGCAGAACCAGTCGCTAAGTCATAGGCAAACGCACTGCAAGGTAATAATGCAATAGCCTTCTCTGCCTATGCAAGAGTAAAAACACAGAAATAACAATCCAGCAGTGCTGAGGAAGTGTGGAAATTGTCACTGTTATGGGGACAGACTTTTAGAAATGGGATTTTGCTGAGAGAAATAAAAGCAACACTAGATCGGTGAGGGTAGCTATCCATCAGGCATCCTCAAAGTTAGCTTCAGCCCTTTGAAAGTTAGCTTTCATCCCAATGGGGATGAAATACTGACGAAGCATTTTACGATGAAGGCTGGTGCCAGTGTCTATAAGGAGCTCCGACGACTCAACACTGAGACAGAGAACGATGGGGCGGAGAAGCCAGGGCCGGTGGCTCGCACCCGTAGCCCGGGTGCGGGGGTGCTGGGGACTGGAGGGCCGTGGTGTCAGTCCACCTGGGCAGACGTGGAGACACCACGCAAGACCAGATTAGAATTCCGGAATAGGCTGGCGAGTGCAACGCTTACACACGTACGTGGAAATACGCAATGGCGTGAAATGGCTGGACGTTTTCTGAATCGCTCACTTCTCAGGTGGTGGCTTGCAGGCGTCTGCCAAGAGAGACGATGGTGTGCTTCCAGACCCCGCCACGCAGGAGGAGCTGACGCTGCAGCTGCCACTGCAGCGCCCCGTGCCCAAGCCGGCCCTCGCCCTCTGCCCTCTGCCCTCTGCCCTCTGCCCTGTGCGGTGGTCAGAAGGGAAGAGGCCTGCAGCCCCCCACGTCGTAGAGTTGTTCCACTGGAATGAGCCCTGTTTCAGCTGTTTTAAAACCGTCCCGCTCCACATCCCGGAAGGAAGGGGCCCTTTAGGAAATGAGCCTCCGGCAACAGCTCCGGCACCGGCTCCGGCACCGGCTCCGGCACCGGCTCCGGCACCAGCACCACCCCAGTGGGTCAGACTTGGACTTGCGAGGTGCAGAGCTGCCAGCAGAGGGCGGCTCCTGGGCCTGGGGACAGCGGAGCGGGATGCCCCTCTCTGGTCCAGAGTCCATGCGTGGAGAGAAGGCACTGGCTTCACCCTTCGCCACCGCTTCTGCTACCGCCACACAGCACATCACGTGCCACACGGCATGGCACGGCAAAACTGGCCACCCACGGCCAAGGTGACCAGAAAGTCCAGGCCTCCAGGCTCACCGCAGCCCAGCCCCAGGCTCACCGCAGCCCGGTCTAGGCTCACTGCAGCCCGGCCCCAGGCTCACCGCAGCCCAGCCCCAGGCTCACCGTAGCCCAGCCCCAGGCTCACTGCAGCCAGGCCTCGAGGCTCACCGCAGCCCGGCCCCAGGCTCACCGCAGCCAGGCCCCAGGCTCACCGCAGCCCAGCCCCAGGCTCACCGTAGCCCAGCCCCAGGCTCACTGCAGCCAGGCCTCGAGGCTCACCGCAGCCCGGCCCCAGGCTCACCGCAGCCAGGCCCCAGGCTCACCGCAGCCAGGCCCCAGGCTCACCGCAGCCCAGCCTCAAGGCTCACCGCAGCCCAGCCCCTGGCTCACCGCAGCCAGGCCCCAGGCTCACCGCAGCCCGGCCCCAGGCTCACCACAGCCCAGCCCCAGGCTCACCGTAGCCAGGCCTCAAGGCTCACCGCAGCCCGGCTCCAGGCTCACCGCAGCCAGGCCCCAGGCTCACCGCAGCCCGGCTCCAGGCTCACCGCAGCCAGGCCCCAGGCTCACCGCAGCCCGGCTCCAGGCTCACCGCAGCCCGGCCCCAGGCTCACCGCAGCCCAGCCCCAGGCTCACCGTAGCCCAGCCCCAGGCTCACTGCAGCCAGGCCTCGAGGCTCACCGCAGCCCGGCCCCAGGCTCACCGCAGCCAGGCCCCAGGCTCACCGCAGCCCAGCCCCAGGCTCACCGTAGCCCAGCCCCAGGCTCACTGCAGCCAGGCCTCGAGGCTCACCGCAGCCCGGCCCCAGGCTCACCGCAGCCAGGCCCCAGGCTCACCGCAGCCAGGCCCCAGGCTCACCGCAGCCCAGCCTCAAGGCTCACCGCAGCCCAGCCCCTGGCTCACCGCAGCCAGGCCCCAGGCTCACCGCAGCCCGGCCCCAGGCTCACCACAGCCCAGCCCCAGGCTCACCGTAGCCAGGCCTCAAGGCTCACCGCAGCCCGGCTCCAGGCTCACCGCAGCCAGGCCCCAGGCTCACCGCAGCCCGGCTCCAGGCTCACCGCAGCCAGGCCCCAGGCTCACCGCAGCCCGGCTCCAGGCTCACCGCAGCCCGGCCCCAGGCTCACCGCAGCCCGGCCCCAGGCTCACCGCAGCCAGGCCCCAGGCTCACCACAGCCGGCCCCAGGCTCACCGCAGCCCGGCTCCAGGCCCCAGGCTGCTGACACAGCCCGGCCCCCAGCATCACCCCGGGGACAGCCACACACCGCCTCTGCGGGAAACCCCACGCCCCCCACCAAAGACGTGGCTGAGCCAGGTGCCTGAGAGCAGCCAGCACTGCGCATCCCACCAACGGCACAGCTGACGCCCGGGGCCAAAACCAGCCATGTGCTCAGACACACACCTGCCGGCACACTCACACCTGCTGACACACTCACACCTGCCGACACACTCACACCTGCCGGCACACACCTGCTGGCACACACACCTGCTGACACACTCACACTTGCTGACACACTCACACCTGCCAACACACTCACACCTGCTGACACACTCACACTTGCTGACACACTCACACCTGCTGACACACATACCTGCTCACACACACACACCTGCTGACACACGCACACCTGCCGGCACACTCACACCTGCTGACACACTCACACCTGCTGACACACTCACACTTGCTGACACACTCACACCTGCTGACACTCACACCTGCTGACACACACCTGCTGGCACACTCACAACTACTGACACACTCACACCTACTGACACACACCTGCCGACACACACACACCTGTCGACACACACACACCTGCTGGCACACACACCTGCCAGGCACACACACACGCACACATCAAACACTGACGCTTGCCAACACAAGCACCTTTGCATCTCGTGTGCACACTCACACTGGTGCGTGCTGGGCACACTCACACTTCCATCTTCTCAGCCACTTTCTCTCCCCTCTGGGCCCCTGCTCATGGAGCTCAAGGGCTGAGGCGCCCGGGGCTCCCACGGAGCCCTGCCCCGTGCAGGGAGCACACAGCAGGCCCGGGAGTCACTGGCGCTGCCCGGGCAGAGTTGGCTATGACGGAGTCGGCCACGACGTGAGGAAGAGGCCCAGACCGCAGGCGGGACCACGGGGAAGGACAGCTCGGAACCAAAGGCAAACCCTGACCCCGGCTGCTCCCAGGGCACCGCGGCCCGGCTGGAGACCCAGGGGGGCTCCAGGTCAGCCTGCGTGGCGTGGGCAGCAGCCGCAGAGCCCCCACAATCCTGCACCGACGTTCCTGGAGCGTCCTCCAGGCCAGGGGTGAGCTGCGTGCTGCCTCCCGCAGCAGAGTCCAGGGAGGGGAAGAGACGGGAGTGGAGTGCGAAGGAGCAGCCGCTGTGAGTGGCCAGCTCGAAGCAGATGTCAGTGAACACTTGGAAGGATGACTGAGGAGCCGTCCGCCCCCACTGACCCCTGCCCCGCTGACCCCGCCCCATGACCCCACCCTGATGACCCAGCCCCACTGACCCCGCCTGCTGACCCCACCCCACTGACCCCCGCCCTGCTGACCCCGCCCTGCTGACCCACCCTGCTGACCCCGCCTGCTGACCCCACCCCACTGAGCCCATCCCACTGACCCCACCCCACTGACCCCCGCCCTGCTGACCCTGCCCCAATGACCCCACCCTGATGACCCGGACTCACTGACCCCACCCCACTGAGCCCACCCCGCTGACCCTGCCCTGCTGACCCACCCTGCTGACCCCGCCTGCTGACCAAGCCTGCTGACCCCGCCTGCTGACCCCACTCCCGCGCCAGCCGCCAGCCTGGACATGCAGTCCTGTCCCTTCGCCCTCACCACAGCCAGGTGACCGCTGCCTTCCCTTCTCCACGGTGGGTGGTGGTGAGTCTGGGGGGGGACCCCCTGAGATTAGTTCCCGTGAGGAGAACCAGGCTGGCTGCAGGCGGGAGGGCGGGCTGGACGCGGCCGAGGGCCTCACACCCTGCGGGGAAGCGGGGCGGGGCTGGGCTGGCTCGGGGCAGGGGCCGGGGCCCCGGCCTTCCACCCAGGTCCGTGGCCCATGGCTGGGGGCCTGGTGGGAATCCCGGGGAGCTCAGGAGTGGGCGAGCCCGAGAACCACTTGAACCGGCTGGGCGCTGGGCTGCGCTGCCTCCAGCGGGTGTGGCCGGGATTAATTAATTAACGCTTGTAAAGCGCTCTGGGCTGCTGGGATGAAAGGGAGCTGGAAAGGTGCAACGTATTATTACTCTTCAGATGATCTCTGGCATTGGCAGCCGGGCCAGATGCTGGCGCAGATAGGCACCGATAAAAGATGGGCCACAAAAGAAGAAAGGCGCGGAGGATGGGTCTGCACACGGCTCCCGGCCCCCCCGCCGCCCCTCCCGCGGATGGGGCAGAGATAGCATCTCCACCGCCTGAGAGCCAAAGGGTATTTCCACGGCGGCGTGGGGACCCGCAGACCCAAAACAACAGATTCCCAGCTCGGCCGTCCTCCAGCCGGCCAGTCCCCCGGTGGCCAGCGCCCACCGACCCCGGCCTCAACGCCCTGGAGGGCCCGTGGGCCCTCACAGAGCAAGGGACCTGAAGAGTTAAACCTGCGCACGCAGCACGTCGGGGAGAAAATCCCACTCCAAAGTCAAAGGCCGGCGGCCGCGGAGCTGCCAGCCACAGACGGGAGACCAGGACAAGCCCTGACCTGCACGTCGCTAGCAAGGCTTTCTTTCTTTGCAACACACAAGCTAACTGTCTCCTGAAATATCTGGGGTGCTTAACCGCGCCACCGCTGACAGCCTTTTTCTTTTTTAATCCTGGCACAGGATTGCCCTTGGAAACAAGTCTCCGCCTCTGTCTCTGCTCCCCCCCCCCCCCCGTGACACCGGCCACGTCCTGCCTGTCCACACCAAGCAGGGGTCATCCAAACCTCACACCGAGACGGGACCCCGGATCGGGGCCTAACTGCGGCCACGGGCCGTCCGCCGTGGAACTGCAGTGCGAGCCCCACGCGAACACGCCCGTGCCCCAGGCTCCCCGGTAGCGCAGTCCCCGAGCCCCGCGGCGTGGAAAGAACAAAGGTCCACTTCTCACCGTGCTGGACGCTGTGGAGTCCGGGGCGGGGGCTGCGTCACCCTACAGCGGGCGCCATGCACAGGGCGCGAGGGTGCGGGGGAGGGGGGGAAGAAAGGCTGACCGCACATTAATCAGCAGATGAGAACGCTCAGGCAGCTGGTAAGGATCACCTGGCCTAATCACGGGCTAACCATCCCACCTGCCCTGCTGATGACCAGATCACCACCATGCGGATGCAGGGGCCAGGCCCAGGGCCTGTGTGCTGTGCCCTGTGCCCTGTGCCCTGTGCCCTGTGCCCTGTGTCCTGTGTCCCTGTGTCCCTGTGTCCTGTGTCCCTGTGTCCTGTGCCCTGTGCCCTGTGCCCTGTGCCCTGTGTCCTGTGTCCTGTGTCCTGTGCCCTGTGCCCTGTGTCCTGTGTCCTGTGTCCTGTGCCCTGTGCCCTGTGCCCTGTGTCCTGTGTCCTGTGTCCTGTGCTCTGTGTCCTGTGTCCTGTGTCCTGTGTCCTGTGCTCTGTGTCCTGTGTCCTGTGTCCTGTGTCCTGTGCTCTGTGTCCTGTGTCCTGTGTCCTGTGTCCTGTGCTCTGTGCCCTGTGTCCTGTGTCCCTGTGTCCCTGTGTCCTGTGTCCTGTGTCCTGTGTCCTGTGCTCTGTGCCCTGTGCCCTGTGTCCTGTGCCCTGTGCCCTGTGTCCTGTGTTCTGTGTCCTGTGCTCTGTGTCCTGTGTCCTGTGTCCTGTGTCCTGTGCTCTGTGTCCTGTGTCCTGTGTCCTGTGCTCTGTGCCCTGTGTCCTGTGTCCCTGTGTCCCTGTGTCCTGTGTCCTGTGTCCTGTGTCCTGTGCTCTGTGCCCTGTGCCCTGTGTCCTGTGCTCTGTGTCCCTGTGTCCTGTGTCCTGTGCCCTGTGCTCTGTGCCCTGTGTCCTGTGTGCTGTGTCCTGTGCCCTGTGCTCTGTGTCCTGTGCTCTGTGTCCTGTGCTCTGTGTCCTGTGTCCTGTGTCCTGTGCCCTGTGCTCTGTGTCCTGTGCTCTGTGTCCTGTGTCCTGTGCCCTGTGTCCTGTGCCCTGTGCCCTGTGCCCTGTGTCCTGTGCCCTGTGCCCTGTGCCCTGTGTCCTGTGTCCTGTGTCCTGTGTCCTGTGCCCTGTGTCCTGTGCTCTGTGTCCTGTGTCCCTGTGTCCTGTGCCCTGTGCTCTGTGTCCTGTGCTCTGTGTCCTGTGCTCTGTGCCCTGTGCCCTGTGTCCTGTGCCCTGTGCTCTGTGTCCTGTGTCCTGTGCCCTGTGCCCTGTGTCCCTGTGTGCTGTGTCCTGTGCCCTGTGCTCTGTGCCCTGTGTCCTGTGCCCTGTGCCCTGTGCCCTGTGCTCTGTGCCCTGTGTCCTGTGCCCTGTGTCCTGTGCCCTGTGCTCTGTGTCCTGTGTCCTGTGCTCTGTGTCCTGTGTCCCTGTGTGCTGTGTCCTGTGCCCTGTGCTCTGTGCCCTGTGTCCTGTGCTCTGTGTCCTATGCCCTGTGTCCTGTGTCCCTGTGTCCTGTGCCCTGTGCTCTGTGCCCTGTGTCCTGTGCTCTGTGTCCTGTGTCCTGTGTCCTGTGCCCTGTGTCCTGTGTCCTGTGCCCTGTGCTCTGTGTCCTGTGCTCTGTGTCCTGTGTCCCTGTGTCCTGTGCTCTGTGTCCTGTGCTCTGTGCCCTGTGCCCTGTGCCCTGTGTCCTGTGTCCTGTGTCCTGTGTCCTGTGCTCTGTGTCCTGTGTCCTGTGTCCTGTGTCCTGTGTCCTGTGCTCTGTGCCCTGTGCCCTGTGTCCTGTGCCCTGTGCTCTGTGTCCTGTGTCCTGTGCTCTGTGTCCTGTGTCCCTGTGTGCTGTGTCCTGTGCCCTGTGCTCTGTGCCCTGTGTCCTGTGCTCTGTGTCCTATGCCCTGTGTCCTGTGTCCCTGTGTCCTGTGCCCTGTGCTCTGTGCCCTGTGTCCTGTGCTCTGTGTCCTGTGTCCTGTGTCCTGTGCCCTGTGTCCTGTGTCCTGTGCCCTGTGCTCTGTGTCCTGTGCTCTGTGTCCTGTGTCCTGTGTCCCTGTGTCCTGTGCTCTGTGTCCTGTGCTCTGTGCCCTGTGCCCTGTGCCCTGTGTCCTGTGTCCTGTGTCCTGTGCTCTGTGTCCTGTGTCCTGTGTCCTGTGTCCTGTGTCCTGTGCTCTGTGCCCTGTGCCCTGTGCCCTGTGCCCTGTGTCCTGTGTCCTGTGTCCTGTGTCCTGTGCTCTGTGTCCTGTGTCCTGTGTCCTGTGTCCTGTGCTCTGTGTCCTGTGTCCTGTGTCCTGTGCTCTGTGTCCTGTGTCCTGTGTCCTGTGTCCTGTGCCCTGTGTCCTGTGTCCTGTGTCCTGTGTCCTGTGCTCTGTGTCCTGTGTCCTGTGTCCTGTGCCCTGTGCCCTGTGTCCTGTGCTCTGTGTCCTGTGTCCTGTGTCCTGTGCCCTGTGCCCTGTGTCCTGTGCTCTGTGTCCTGTGTCCTGTGTCCTGTGCCCTGTGCCCTGTGTCCTGTGCCCTGTGTCCTGTGCTCTGTGTCCCTGTGTCCTGTGCCCTGTGCTCTGTGCCCTGTGTCCTGTGCTCTGTGTCCTGTGTCCTGTGTCCTGTGCCCTGTGCCCTGTGTCCTGTGTCCTGTGTCCTGTGCCCTGTGTCCTGTGTCCTGTGCTCTGTGTCCTGTGTCCTGTGCCCTGTGCCCTGTGTCCTGTGTCTTGTGCTCTGTGTCCTGTGCTCTGTGTCCTGTGCTCTGTGTCCTGTGCCCTGTATCCTGTGCCCTGTGCTCTGTGCCCTGTGCTCTATGCTCTGTTAGAAGCCCCAGTAGAGGGCTGTCTCCTGGAATGGAGTCCAGGAAGCGCCCCTCCATGTGGCACCAGAAATGACCATGACACCCACCTGTAGCCCTCGGGCTACCAAGCCCTCCTGTGCCCTCCCCTCTGTGGCCTTGACCACCACCCTGGGGAGGCATCCGTCTGCCCATCAAGCATCAGGATGACCCGGTGAGTGGGTCAGGGTGGGAGAGGCCGATGACCGCTCGGTGCCCTGCACGTGGGATCCGTGTGCGCGACCTGCATCCTGCGCGACCTGCATCGTGCGCATCCCGTGTCTGCCTCCGGAGCTGTAAGTTGCTCAATCACGAGAGGAACTTCTGCTGACTGGTTCCTGCTGTGACGAACAGACGCACACATATGCCCTTCTTGCTTTGATAGCCAGCGCTCGGAGGATGCTCCGCGTGCTTGTACACACGACAGAAAAGACTGCCAGGTTGTGTTCTTCGGTTTACAACCCTCTCAAACGACACACACAAGTGGCATTTGGGGAAAATACAAATGGGAGTGACACAAGTAGCCCGCGCAGATTCATAACTAGAATAAGAGATCAGGAAGGAGCTCAGGGCGCCGCTGCTTCACAGGTGAGGGGCTGAGACTCCAGGATGGAGGCCGGGCTGCGTGGGCGCCTGGCTCGCATCCAGCACAGAGGCCGCGATCTCTACCAGACGTTCAGGTCCAAAGCCACGTCCCCGAGCGCCCGCGCACCGTGTGACGCGACAGCGACACAGAATCACGGGGGAGTCTCACGCTATCAACCATGTGACTATCTCCCGCGCTCTTGAATCACAGCATTTCAGGAAATCTGGCGTAGGAAATAGATTCGAAGATCCGCAAGATCTGAGTTGTCCTGGGCCTGCTGTGGGCTCTGGAGGTTTTCGGACGTGGGGCTGCAAAGCCGCCAGCCGAGCCTCAGCCCCAAGGCTGCTGCTGCGCCCTGAGCGCCCAGAGAACGCCCCTACGGTGCGCTGCCCCGGGTGTTTCAGGGGCCAAGAGTCACATTTCCTAAGTGAGACTGGACCACATAGAGAAATCAAGGCCATCAGGAAGGTCAGCGGCAGTGGCTGGACCCTCAGGAGGCCACCCCCACCCTTGGACATGACAGGTTAGAAAGACACGGCCGTCTGGGATAGGAAATGTTCAGAACGTTTTCATTCCCCCCAGCTCAGTGTCTGCTGGAGACGCTCAGCTGCTGCCGCAGGCCGTCCAGCCCCACCGGCAGCGGCCTGCAGCCTGGGGAGACCGCCGGGGAGAGGAGCCGTGCCGCTCACGCCGCCTCCTGCCTCCCCGGGAGGACTGAGCATGAAGCCGCCACATGAACAGCTCTTGGCCAATACAAAGCTGGGCACGGGATGGGGGGGAGGGTAAAGAAGGGGGCGGGGAAGGGGGGAGCACCTGTCATCTCAGCGATGTGACTATAAACAGGAGAACTGCGGCGGTCGAGGGCAGCCTGGGCACAAAGTCTGAAAAGTAGCCAATGAACACAAAAATGGCTGGAGGTGGGTCTCAGGAGAGTGTCTGCCCAGTGTCTGCCTAAGTTCAGATCCCAGCACCACATGCTCACGCGCGCGTGCACATACACACACGCACGCCGATACCACCCGTCACACGCCAAGCCTGTGGGACACAGGCTGCCATTCCCACCCTTCACTGGACGAGGGAGACCAGACCTGCCCACACGGCAGCAGGAGCCGGGTCAGTGGACCGGAAGAAGGAAAAACCAAAGTCCAGAAGGCGGGCTCCAAACTCGAGAACTCTGGCCATCATCAAACTGCTTAACTGCAAAAAAAATAGCAGTAACTTTCCAAAATCAAGCTCAAGAGTCATCTCCAGCTGAAATCACACTTCGAGCGTGGCGTCTTCTTCCTGTTTAATGCCGCCATCTGATCAGCTGCTGGTCATGGGCTTGGCCGTTCGTGGGAAGTCCTAATGCGCGGGAAGCCAGGCCTGTTTTGCCATTTCTAGACTCGCGCCCCATTCTGCTGCCTGCAGCCTGCTCGGCTCTTGTCCAAAGGCAGTGAAACTCATCAGCCAGGTGTTTATTGATGGCCTGATTAAAGCTAATGGGAGGGAGAGTTCTTATCAAAGTGAAGTACCATCTTTCTCTCTGGAATGAAATCATACTTACTACTTTGCCACAAGCAGGAAACAAGGGGCAGGCAGTGCTGGGGATTAAGCGCTGCCCAGTTTCATCATGGGAGAGCAGCAGCGCCTCTGTGCGCAGCCCAGCACCGTAGCCAGCGGGGAGCGCCCCCTGGGGGAGTGGGGGAGGGGTCCTGCATGGTCAGCCCTGGCCTTCACCATAGCCAGCGGGGAGCGCCCCCTGGGGGAGTGGGGGAGGGGTCCTGCATGGTCAGCCCTGGCCTTCACCATAGCCAGCGGGGAGCGCCCCCTGGGGGAGTGGGGGAGGGGTCCTGCATGGTCAGCCCTGGCCTTTTAGAGGTCCATACTCAAGGAATGAGGGTACATTATTACTGGGTCTGAATTTACTCTGAAATGCCCTAGTAGAAAAAGAGCAGAAGCATGCATAGCAACCTTTGAACAGCAAGGCCGGGTTAGAGATATTTCCATATTTAATCTAAGATAGATCTTGGTTGGAAACATAGACGTTTTTCTTTTGTTGGTCATAGGGCCTGAACTCTGGGTCTGGGTGCTGTCCCTCAGCTCTTCAGCTCAAGGCTAGCACTCTATCACGTGTGCCATAGCTCCACTTCTGGTTTTTTCTGCTTATATGGTGCTGAGGAATCGAACTCAGGGCCTCATGCATGCAAGGCAAGCACTCTACTACTGGGCCACCTTCCTAGCCCGAAACATAGACATTTTCTGAAAGGGAAGGAGCTCTACTGGGTCCATTGACTTGGGAGTGGCTAAGACTCACGGAGAAACGGAACCCTACTGGTCAGGACTCTCTCCAACCCTGAAGCAGGGTGACCCTCGCCCCGACTGGTCAGGACTCTCTCCAACCCTGAAGCAGGCTTTGATGGGATTCCCAGGCTGTTCCAAAGTCCACATTCTCCACGAGCCTTGCAGTCAGATGTTTTTAAAGTTACAGGAACATAAGCAATAGCAGAGAAGGTAGAGGTGCGTAATGAGAAAGGCCTCCCTCAAGTGCTCTGCTTGTCTGGAGGAGGATGTTTTCTGGCTCTAATTTTAGTTTAAATTTACTTGGTTTCCTCATGACATCCTGCCTGCCACCAAAATTAAGCAGGACCCATGACTTCACTAAGTAGTTTCATGCGGAAACGCGCCCCGACTTTCGTCATTTAGATCTTCTGTCCAGTGCTTCCAGCTTAACCTCACATTTCGATCCTCGCTCCCGGAGGGCTAGGAGACATGGAAGGGTCCGCGCTGCCGCTGGGAGGCTCAGAGCCCAGGGCTCGTTCCCTGCGTTCCCCTTCGCTTTGCTGGGCTCGGAGGTCACCCCGGGACACGCCCAGCTCTGGTGTCTTCTAAACCGGAGTCTCACTTTCCTTCCCGTCCATGCTCCTGTGCTGGAGACACCAGTCAGACTCCTTTTGATTGTTCTGGAAATCTATGTGCTGTATTCTTTTCATCTAGCTCTTAAAAGGATCGTTACTACTTATTCTGCCTGTGCGGGCTTTCTGTCTATATTTGCCGCACGTGTCAAAGGAGTGATTTGAATCTTTTAAAATCGTTTTCTAAGGTTCCCTCTCGCACACGCTTGAGCCCCTCCCTCCCCGTTCACTGTCCTCTCCCGGGCTGTAACTCAGTCTGCCGGTGCCAGCATGCTCAGGAGGCCCAGGCGGCCTCCCCCCGGCAGCCGGTGTGGAAGGCTGTCCACCCCTGTCTTATTTCCATTCTAAGGCCCTACCCCCCGGGGCCCCCATCTCTGCTAGAAGCTGTCTTTGGTCTTATGGTGAAGAGCCCATGTCCATTTCACAGGGACGGGGCTGGACCTATTTTTAAAATCCAGGCTGATGATAAATACATGCGATGAGGCGGCAATCTAACGCCACATCCTAAGCGAGCTGGAGACACTTCCGTCATGTTGAAGGCCCGGAGACAAAGCATGCTTGCTTTGATAAACCCAAGGACAAGGTCAAGTGTCCTAAGATCTCTTAAAAGAAAAATGAACGCTCCTCTCTTCCTGTCTCTCTCCACTGCGTCTGGCTGCTGCTGGGTGAGGGCTCTGTGGCCCCTGTGCGGGAGGCCTTCCCAGAATAACCGCGCACTCCGCCGCATGGCTTGCAACATGAGCCCTGCCACGCCAGCCGGCACGGCAGAGATGCACTCTAAGTACACGCTAAATGGACATCCTGGCCCAGGAATCGACCACGTCAGCAGCGGCGGCGGCTCTGATGGTGAAGGACGAGGAGCAAAGGGCTGGAGGAGGAGGGGACCCTGTCCTCGGGACTCCCCGCACGCGCGGGCCAGCGTGGGTTACTGTCCCCTCCTCCCTTCTAAAGGCCCCGACGGAGGTATTTAGAGGAGCTGGCCCCTGTGCCACAGGCTGCGTCCTGGGTAATTAACACTATTTGAGGAATTTCAAGAAATGCCAGCTCATTAGTGACTGACAGTATTGACATTCTCTCCTCTCCCGATAAAAACAGTGTGTGGAAAGCTTTAACATTCACACAGCCCATGGCACGACACAGGAGCTAACTCGAAAGAATCCAAATGCGACTAATCAGACCTGAGTGGCGGCGGGCTGGCCACAGGACGGGACATTTCCTAACGAACTGCAACTGCAGGGGACGCGGCCACGCTCCCGCCCGCCCACTTTCAGATGCGAGGGGGGACAGGGTTCGTGGGAGCTGTGTGGAAAGTAAAACTCCTGTGGAGCTGAACGGAATGTTCCAACCAACAAAACACAGCACTTAGCCTGCAGCTCCCAGGAAAAGCCGTTTCATTGCTCGTCGGCTCTGCCGCCGGGCAGGGCTGGCCTGCGGAGGCGAAGCGCCCCGCGCCACGCGGCGGGGGTGAAGCGCCCCGCGCCACGCGGCGGGGGTGAAGCGCCCCGCGCCACGCGGCGGCCTTCCCGGCCCTCCCCCTCCCCCAGCCCCCGCACTACCGAGCCCTTCACGCATGTGCACGCCTTCCCGAGGCATGCTGGGAGGCGCAGAGACCGGGGAAGCCGTGAGGAACAGGGAGAAGCAGCGGACACTATCTCCTTCACTTGTCTGTGCTTTGATTTTAAAAGCATCAAGTTTGGAAATGAAATAGTGCCTGAAAATCTATCATGCAGCTGGACGGATGAAAACCAAAATGGAAAATTTGAACTGGAATTAAAAACCAATGTCAAGCCCTGTTCCTATCACAAATCCTCTCAAGCCACCCCCAAACGTATCAGCTACCCCCTCTTCACGTTCTCCAGAACACGGACCGCCGTCCACAGCCAAGGCCCTAACACGGAGCACGCTGTGTCCCTGGGTAGTCAGCACCAGGGCTGAGCAGCGGGCAAGCCCAGCTGCAAACCCAGCTGCCCAGCTTCCAGTCTGTGCTGTGAGGAAGGCTCCGGAGCTTCTCTAAGGCTCCGTTTTTCCACCTGTACTGAAATCCCGGAGGATGATGGAGCCCAGCACTGGCTCCGTGTCCTGGTGCGCGGGCTGCATCAGGACCCAGCCCGCGTCCATGCTCTGCCTCAGCATGGCCTTCGCTGTTAATGTTGGATGCTGTGGCCAAGCAGATCCTTGAGGTCCCCGGGCGGCTAAAAGGTGAACACGGTACAGGCCCGAGCCTCCCGGCAGGAGGTCACACGCAGGGTTTGCAACACTGCATTTCCCTGCAGATGCTTTCCCAACGCGACTGCTCGGGGAAACTGAGTGCAGCTTCCTGAAGGAAGTCCTGTGCTCCCATGGGGAGGGGAGGGGGTGGACAGGGGAGCAGATGGGAGGGGAGGGGTGTGTGTGGAGGGGAGGAGAGGGGTGTGTGTGGAGCGGAGGGGTGCATGTGGAGGGGAGGGGAAGGGTGTATGTGGAGGGGAGGGGAGGGGTGTGTGTGGAGGGGAGGGGTGCATGTGGAGGGGAGGGGTGTATGTGGAGGGGAGGGGTGTGTGTGGAGGGGAGGGGAGGGGTGTGTGGGGAGAGGAGGGAAGGGGTGCCTGTGGAGGGGAGGGGAGGGGAAGGGTACGAGGGGAAGGAAGGGGAGAGGAGGGGTGTAGGGGGAGAGGAAGAGTGGGGGGGGAGGGAGGGGTGTGGGGGGAGGGGAGGGGAGGGGTGTGTGTGGAGGGGGGAGGGAGGGGTGTGTAGGGAGGGGAGGGGATGGGGGAGGGGTGTATGTGGAGGGGAGGAGAGAGGTGTGGGGGGAGGGGAGGAGAGGGGTGTGGGGGGAGGGGAGGGGAGGGGGGAGGGAGGGGTGTGTGTGGAGGGGAGGGGAGGGGTGTGGAGGGAGGGGAGGGGGGAGGGGTGTATGTGGAGGGGAAGGGAGGAGTGTGGGGGCACGGGAGGAGAGGGGTGTGGGGGAGGGGAGGGGAGGGGGGAGGGAGGGGTGTGTGTGGAGGGGAGGGGAGGGGTGTGTAGGGAGGGGAGGGGGAGGGGTGTGTGTGGAGGGGAGGGGAGGGGTATGTAGGGAGGGGAGGGGGAGGGGTGTGTGTGGAGGGGAGGGGAGGGGTGGGTGGGGAGGGGAGGGGGGAGGGGTGTGTGTGGAGGGGAGGAGAGAGGTGTGGGGGGAGGGGAGGAGAGGGGTGTGTGTGGAGGGGAGGGGAGGGGGGAGGGAGGGGTGTGTGTGGAGGGGAGGGGAGGGGTGTGTAGGGAGGGGAGGAGGGAGGGGTGTATGTGGAGGGGAAGGGAGGAGTGTGGGGGGAGGGGAGGAGAGGGGTGTGGGGGAGGGGAGGGGAGGGGGGAGGGAGGGGTGTGTGTGGAGGGGAGGGGAGGGGTGTGTAAGGAGGGGAGGGGGAGGGGTGTGTGTGGAGGGGAGGGGAGGGGTGTGTGTGGAGGGGAGGGGGAGGGGTGTGTGTGGAGGGGAGGGGGAGGGGTGTGTGTGGAGGGGAGGGGAGGGGTGTGTAGGGAGGGGGGAGGGAGGGGTGTGTGTGGAGGGGAGGGGAGGGGTGTGTAGGGAGGGGAGGGGGAGGGGTGTGTGTGGAGGGGAGGGGAGGGGTGTGTGTGGAGGGGAGGGGAGGGGTGTGTGTGGAGGGGAGGGGGAGGGGTGTGTGTGGAGGGGAGGGGGAGGGGTGTGTGTGGAGGGGAGGGGAGGGGTGTGTAGGGAGGGGGGAGGGAGGGGTGTGTGTGGAGGGGAGGGGAGGGGTGTGTAGGGAGGGGAGGGGGAGGGGTGTGTGTGGAGGGGAGGGGAGGGGTGTGTGTGGAGGGGAGGGGGAGGGGTGTGTGTGGAGGGGAGGGGGAGGGGTGTGTGTGGAGGGGAGGGGAGGGGTGTGTAGGGAGGGGGGAGGGAGGGGTGTGTGTGGAGGGGAGGGGAGGGGTGTGTAAGGAGGGGAGGGGGAGGGGTGTGTGTGGAGGGGAGGGGAGGGGTGTGTGTGGAGGGGAGGGGGAGGGGTGTGTGTGGAGGGGAGGGGGAGGGGTGTGTGTGGAGGGGAGGGGAGGGGTGTGTAGGGAGGGGGGAGGGAGGGGTGTGTGTGGAGGGGAGGGGAGGGGTGTGTAGGGAGGGGAGGGGGAGGGGTGTGTGTGGAGGGGAGGGGAGGGGTGTGTGGGGAGGGGGGAGGGAGGGGTGTGTGTGGAGGGGAGGGGAGGGGTGTGTAGGGAGGGGGGAGGGAGGGGTGTGTGTGGAGGGGAGGGGAGGGGTGTGTAGGGAGGGGGGAGGGAGGGGTGTGTGTGGAGGGGAGGGGAGGGGTGTGTAGGGAGGGGAGGGGGAGGGGTGTGTGTGGAGGGGAGGGGAGGGGTGGGTGGGGAGGCTCTCCCTCTGCAGTCCGCTCACCTGTAATCTCACCAGGCAATCATGAAGAAGAGACGCTGCAGCCAGGTCAGCCTCAATGTTCCAAATAAAATCTGCTCACCCAGAGTGAGGATGCCTGCAGTCAGGAGGGGCAGCCGCGGAGCCCACGGCCAGTCCAGGTCAGCCGCGGAGCCCACGGCCAGTCCAGGTCAGCCGCGGAGCCCACGGCCAGTCCAGGTCAGCCGCGGAGCCCACGGCCAGTCCAGGTCAGCCCCGGAACCCATGGCCAGTCCAGGTCAGCCGCGGAGCCCACGGCCAGTCCAGGTCAGCCGCGGAGACCACGGCCTGTCCAGGCCAGGTCAGGAGGGGCAGCCGCGGAACCCCAGGAGGCCAGTCCAGGTCAGCCGCGGAGCCTCAGGAGGCCAGGTGCCCCTGAGGAGTGAGGAGCGTGGCCTGCAGCTCACTGGAGGACGTGAGCCCGCCTTGGAGCCCGGCCAGCGAGGTGCCAGCTGCCAGGGCCAGACGCCTCACCCGCCTCAGCCCCTCCCGGGAGCCACGCCGGGCGCTCTCGGCAGCATGGTTGCAGTGGGCACCGCCAGCTCCCTGCCATGGCTTCTCCCGTTGCTGGGGAAGAACCAGAACCACTTGGGAGGGAAAGCTGTGTTTCTGTCCAGGGCTTCAAGGGCTCCATCCCCCACCAAGAGAGGGCAGGTCAGGGGAGAGCAGCTCGCACAGTAGCAGCCAAGACACAGAGAACATGACAGACTGGGAACGTGGTGTAACCTTCAAATCATGCCCTCAGCAACCACTTCCTCCAGCAAGGCCCCATTTACTAAAGTTTCTGGAACCTCCCAAAATAGTACCGCCATCTGGGAGCAAGCCTTCAAAACATAAGCCTGGAGGGGACATTACATATTCAAACCACGGCCGGCTTCATACATAAAACTTCAGCTAAAACCATGAACCAAGACTGCCACTCCTCTCACAAGACTGACCGTCAGAGAACTGCACGCTCACCTTTAATTCCTTGCTTTAAACGAGGTGACGAGCAACTGGTCTGGATCCAAGCAAAAACAGACAAACGGAAGAGCATCACGGCCATTCAATCATCCACCCCTTGGACAACAGACCTGTATGGCCCAAATACATACTGCCATATTCCTGACTCATCACAATAGTCTGACAGGATGGGATTTTTGCTCCTGTTGTACAAAAAAGAAGCTCATAAGCAACCTCGAAAATGTCAACAAATGTGCCCAATGGCTCAGTGCCAAGTCTAACTCCAAAATCCAAACCGTTCCATTATATAGAAAGTCACTGAAACCATTCGGTTGTGTAGTGAGTCACTGAAACCATCCGGTTGTGTAGAGAGTCGCTGAAACCATTCGGTTGTGTAGAGAGTATGGCCAGCAGGTGGCTGGAGATGAAGAAGGGATTCTTTGCAGATGGAGTTTCACCGGCCTTCTCCAAGTTTCCAACCTATATTTTGATAGCTCAAGAGAAAGAACTAGAAAACTATTAAGAAGAAAGTATGCATTACGGCAGGAGGTAGGCCCAGGTGGCAGCAGGGACCTATACGGTGAGTACCTGGCAAGCCGAAACCATTTGTGTGGGTCTTCTGTCCCATGTGGGGATCTGGGGCTCCCCAAGCCTGGGAGTTGTCTGGGGAGAAGGAGGGGACGGTCTCACAGAGACACCATCCATGGCGCAGGTGGACATGGACGGCCGCGCCAGGGCCGCAGGGGACAGGAAGGGCGCTGGAGGTCACTGATTGGGCCAGTGGGAAAAAAGCCCTATGTGTGCAGCCCTGGGAAACACGTGTGTCCTTGACATAAACCTCAGGCTGCGGTGCTCGGTCACAGGCACCTGCACAGCAGGTGAGAAGCCCGAGGTCAATACACAGCATCACAAAAAATAGATGGCTTTCCCAGCACAGATAGCTTGTTAATTACTCCTCACAGGAGAGCACAGAGCTGCCCACGTACGAGGAGCCGACGCTGATTGAAAATCAATCAGAAGGAGGATAGATTTTTTCCTTCTCTGTCGATAGGAAAATGGGTTTAGATTTTGGAAGTTTCCATTTTTGGACAACTTTCAGGATGGCATCACTTCCCCAAAGCCACAAACTAGCACCCCAAAATAGGAGCATCCTGGCCAAGCAAGGCTCCATAGGACAGCTCAGCACCTTCTAGAATATCTTAGCCAAGCATGGCTCCATGGGAGGCCTCAGCACCTTCTAGAGCAAGATCTGCATTCAAGGAATTGCGGGTGAATGGAATGACGGCCAGTGAGAGTAAAGGGTGAAGAAGCCAGGGCATCCATCCATCATCACCCCAGCCGACTGCTGGAGGAGACAAGTCTGAGGAGCACAGGACGCCATCCTGCGGGGGAAACAACACAGGCCTGCGTGAAGCCACCTCCACCTTCCCGGGCAGCCAGGACCTCTGTCCTCATGCCGCCAGCTCGGTCTCCACGGAACTCGCATACACACGCCAACACACAGCCTGCACAGTTACCACAGAACCCACACACACACACCAACACACAGCCTGCACAGCCACCACAGAACCCACACACACACACCAACACACAGCCTGCACAGTTACCACGGAACCCACACACATGCCAACACACAACCACCACACAGCCTGCACAGTTACCACTGAACCCACACACACACGCCAACACACAGCCACCACACAGCCTGCACAGTTACCACGGAACCCACACACACACCAACACACAGCCACCACACAGCCTGCACAGTTACCACAGAACCCACATACACACCACCACACAGCCAACACACAGCCTGCACAGTTACCACAGAACCCGCACACACGCCAACACACAGCTACCACACAGCCTGCACAGTTACCACGGAACCCACATACACACCAACACACAGCCACCACACAGCCTGCACAGTTACCACGGAACCCACACACACGCCAACACACAGCTACCACACAGCCTGCACGGTTACCATGGAACCCACATACACACCAACACACAGCCAACACACAGCCTGCACAGTTACCACAGAACCCACATACACACGCCAACACACAGCCAACACACAGCCTGCACAGTTACCACTGAACCCACATACACTCCAACACACAGCCTGCACACAGCCACCACACAGCCTGCACAGTTACCACGGAACCCACACACACAGCCAACACACACGCCAACACACAGCCTGCACGGACAGCATGAAGCTCCCACGTCTCACCTCGAAGCCACCTCCCTGCCGTTGGCCCACAGCCTCGGGCTCTGCGCCCACCCCCGGGCTCCTGCCGTGAAGGTGCTTGTCTGCTCCTTTTTGCCTGGCTCTCCACCGCCATCTCTAGGATCCGCTCTAGAGCAGGCGCCGCCACACTGGAGACCACCTGGGCTTGCGGGGTTCTCTCGGCAGCCGCCACTCTGCTGCACACGAAAATAAAATCAAATTCCACTTGAAAATAGAGCCTTCAAAAGGATTTTCCCTGTGAATGCCCTCATCTGGACCCCAAGTCAGGAAGGGGCAGAGACAGCTGAGAACACGGGAGAAGGAGGCCATGGGAGATTAAACACACGGGAGAACATGGAGTGGGGGCAGGAGGGGTGGGGGCAGGGGAGGTGGAGGCTGGCCGTCCTTTTAGGGGTACTGACTACAGGCACCAGCAGGCCTGCAGTGTTCGGCGTGTGCTGCCCCTCAGCGGCAAAGGCCATGTGCCAAGGAGTGTGTCCGTGGCTGCGCTCTGGCATGTCTGGCACACAGACGGTGCTGGGAGCTGCGCTTGTCCACACCACTGGCAGGCGTGAGCTTTCCCCTGCCCAGGGCCGGGTCTGTCCACGCCACTGGCGGGGGTGAGCTTTCCCCTGCCCAGGGCCGGGTCTGTCCACGCCACTGGCGGGGGTGAGCTTTCCCCTGCCCAGGGCCGGGTCTGTCCACGCCACTGGCGGGGGTGAGCTTTCCCCTGCCCAGGGCCGGGTCTGTCCACGCCACTGGCGGGGGTGAGCTTTCCCCTGCCCAGGGCCGGGTCTGTCCACGCCACTGGCGGGGGTGAGCTTTCCCCTGCCCAGGGCCGGGTCTGTCCACGCCACTGGCGGGGGTGAGCTTTCCCCTGCCCAGGGCCGGGTCTGTCCGCAGGAGCTGTGCTCCAACCCCTCCGGGGAGGTGAGGCCGTGGCGGCCCACGGGAATGGCCCATCCACAGATGGAATCCCAGGATGGAGGGCTCTGCGCAGTTGACCTGCGCCTGCCCTGGGCCAGCCGTGGGCTCAACGCCACCTCGCCAGACTGGCGGGCCGGGTCAGCAGTCCCGCAGGAGCTCTGTGGGGTCGCCAGTCCCACAGGTACTTGGCTGCTTGGGGGGATTCCACTGGGGAGTGCCACGACCCGCCGCCAGCGTCAGAGAACTGGGAAGAAGGTCCACCGTGGGGCTGATGGGCAGATCTCCAGGCCCACGGTGGGGCACCCCCGCAGGACCGGGCGCTGTTCAGCTGCGGGAGCGCGGTGGGGGCGCTGGGACAAGTGGACACGTCCACATCCACTCTCAGCCTCAGCCGACGACCGTGCAGAGCGGCCGGGGCTTCTCGGTGCCAGCTTTGTCTGCTTTGGCCTCGGCTCCCAGGTTTGAGCTCCGTGGAGACGCATGCCCTGATGCCCGCTTTAAGGTGTCAGGGGGAATCTCACTTGTTATTAACCACTCCACGCAGAAGAAGCGGGCGGGCACCTCAGGTCTGCAGAACCGCTGAGGAGTGAAGACAGCACCGAGCCCGAGGTGGCCGCAGGGCGGAGAGAGCCAGGCCTGGGACGCTCACTCCCAAGCCCGGTTCAGGATCTCCAAACTTCCCTCATTCAGCGTGCCCTGGTCGTGAATCCTGCTCATCAGAGAACCCCACCACCCAGCTGCTCATCAGAGAACCCCACCACCCAGCTGCTCATCAGAGAACCCCACCACCCAGCTGCTCATCAGAGAACCCCGCCACCCAGCTGCTCATCAGAGAACCCCGCCACCCAGCTGCTCATCAGAGAACCCCGCCACCCAGCTGCTCATCAGAGAACCCCGCCACCCAGCTGCTCATCAGAGAACCCCGCCACCCAGCTGCTCATCAGAGAACCCCGCCACCCAGCTGCTCATCAGAGAACCCCGCCACCCAGCTGCTCATCAGAGAACCCCGCCACCCAGCTGCAGGAGGCGCCCCACCCCGCCAATGCTCAGATCTGGTTCTGTCCCCCCCACGCTTGCGCCCGCCCCGTTCCACCAGGGCGCGCCTCTCCTGACACCCACCCCGCTCCCCCAGCCAGAACTCTCAAAAGCAACCCATGGCCTCTCCATGGGGTTGGCTTCACTTCTCCAAGTCAGCTCGGGCAGGATGGGAGCTTCTCACATAATGTGGAGCTTCTGCCGTTAAGGAAAGAGCCACAAGAAAAGCGCTCCCCGGGGCGGTCCCAAAATACCGGCCCACTGACCTCCCTGTCTTGTTCCAGTGTGTCCCCCCAAAAGAGAGCTCAGAAATGGAAAGTGGAGCCCAGACCCCTCCGTACCCCACACAACAAGCAGTGTGGCCTCTCTCGATTCACATGACCGCGCTACTTATTAATTACGCACTTTACAACCTGGTAATTCAGAGTACTTGTTGCCAGGCAATATTTTGCGCCACTTATCACAGAGCCAATGGAAGGAGAAGAAACTCTGAGTCTCCTTCAGCTCGGACACGCTTGGCCTGGAGCCCTGAGTCAGAGCTCAGCAGTGGAAATGAAGTGCGGGTAGGGCAACAACCTCAGCGCTGTCCTGTGATTGGGCTGTCTCCTCAGCGCTGTCCTGTGATTGGGCTGCTACCTCAGCGCTGTCCTGTGATTGGGCTGCCTCAGCTCTGTCCTGTGATTGGGCTACCTCAGCGCTGTCCTGTGATTGGGCTGCCTCCTCAGCCCTGTCCTGTGATTGGGCTGCCTCAGCGCTGTCCTGTGATTGAGCTGTCTCCTCAGCGCTGTCCTGTGATTGGGCTACCTCAGCCCTGTCCTGTGATTGGGAGGCTCGTGTCACGCCCAACCTGCGCAGCCAAGGCCACACAACCCATCTCCACAGAGGGAAAGATGGTGTGGGAGCCCTCACCCCAAATTCCAGGGGCCAAGAACGCCAGCGTGGGCGGGTCAGGACTCAGGAGTCAGGACCGTACCCTAAAACTCACCAGGGAAGAATGGGCCAGCCTCGCAGGTGTAAGGTCCTGAGGTAAAACCCAGTGCACTCCCCGCTAAAAAGAACAAAAAAATCCTGCATTTGTGAATCAAAATGTCTCCCGTGAGGCACTCCTGTCATTATGAAAATGAGCTTGCCAGCTGCAGCCCTGCTCCAGGTTCCTGAGGGGTGGGGGAGTGGGAAGGAGAAGAGGGCGTCCCGCGGTGCCAGCAGGGAGGGCCAGGGCCCTCAGCGGCATGCCCGCCTTCCCACCCATCCTGAGAACCGTCCCAGGCCTATGGCTGGTGCTCACTCTACAAAAGCTTGACCCTAGTGCTTTCCCGACCTCCGGACTCCAGCCCGGGCTCCACGCTGAGCAGTTCACTCTCACCATCACCCCATACCGTGAGGTCTTTGCCCAAGTCACAGGCAAGGAACCTAAAACACACTGAGATTACATGGGGCATGCTGGCCTGGGCATCTGCATGGGCGAGGCTGGGGTGCAGAGGTGAATGGGGCAGCGGGAGAGCCACTGTGCTGCTTGGGACCCCTTTGCTTGCCAGCTGCTCCCTCCCTTCCAGCTCAGTGTTCTGAGCTATCAACAAAGATCGGACCCACTCTTGGGGCAACTACTCTGCCTTTGTGTTGAGGATAGCAAGAAGAGGTGGGTGGGTTTTTTGTTTTTGTTTTGTTTTTGTCGGCTGTAGGGTTTGAACTCTGGACCTGGGTGCTGTCCCTCAGCTCTTCAGCTCAAGTCGAGCGCTCTACTGCTTAAGCCACAGTGCCACTTCTGGTTTTCTGAGTGGCTTATTGGAGATAAGAGTCCCATGGACTTTCCTACCCTGGCTGGCTTTGAACCGAGATTCTTCGATCTCAGCCTCCTGAGTAGCGAGGATGACAGGCGCGAGCCACTGGCGCCCGGCCTAGGTGGTGTTTTAAAGAGATGATGGAGGCTATGTGAGGGAGGCTCGCCTCTCCTTCCTCGGGAATTCACTGTGGAGAGAAGCATCTCCTTGCCAAAGGTTGCAAACCCCATCCTGCTGCTGCTTTTCGAGCTATGTCTCTATAGCTCACGTTCTTGTCATTCTTATGCACCAATATTTTAATCTGTTTATGAGCAAGAGCCGTTCAGGAATGGCGCCTGACCAGGTGGTCAGACCCTTGCAATACAGCTGAACACGGCCAGGCAGAGAGCCATGGCTGAGGCCGCGGGGAGGCCGGTGGCCTCGTCACCTGTCACCGCCTGCTGTGGCAGGGTCCTCCAGGGCGTCTGGCAGTCAGCCCTCACAGAGGCCGCCCGGCGGGGACCCCATGTGGCGAACATCACAGGAGATGCTGAAGGAGGGACCCACGCATGACAGCCTCCCAGCCAAAAGCACTGCAGAAGCCACTGTCCCCAACTGGAATTCTGAGGAAGAAGAGGTTGGAACTGGTTGCTGAAAAGACTTAGAAGGGGGAAGATGAGGTTTGATTGGCCCTGGAAATAGGTGTGAAACATGGATCCCCTAAGAGAATCAGGGACAGGCCAGCATGGTAGACAGAGCAATGGAGAGCGGAAAGGAGATACCCTTTACTTCCTGCGACTCATACAAGGACATGATCCTCACTTCCTGTGGCATGTACAAGGACGTTATAATCACTTCCTGTGATACGATGACATAACACTCACTTCCTGTGATGTGTACAACGACATGCCATTCCCTTTGATGTACACAATGACATGATATAGTCCTCATTTCCTGTGACAGGTACAATGACAGAGTCCTTACTTCATGTGACGTTACAAGGACACGATTCTTACTTCCTGTGATGTGTACAATGACATGACATTCCCTGTGATGTGTACAAGGACATGATCTCAACTCCTGTGACAGGTACAATGACAGAGTCCTCACTTCCTGTGACAGGTACAATGACAGAGTCCTCACTTCCTGTGACTTGTACAATGATTTGCCTTCCCTTCTTGCGACCTGGTTGTGCTAACACTCCTACTAGCAATGTATAAGATTTGTTTTTTCCTCTGCAGTATTTATTTGTTCTTGTATTCTTACTGATAGCCATTCTAACTGGGTACAATGGAATATCAAAGTAGTCTTTATTTGCATTTTCCAGATGAGTAACAAATGATCAGTATCTTTTCATGTATTTGCTGGTACATCTTTTATCAGTAAAGTATCAGTCTGGATTACTTGTCCACTTATTGCTTGTATTGCTTATTATTTTAGTGTTCAACTTTTTAAATTTTTTTTATTGTGAAAATACCTTACAGAGGAGTTACAACTACATGGGCAAGATAACGAGTACATTTCTTATCAAGCATTGTAGCCTCCTCCTTTGTTTCCCCTTCCCATCCCTTCCCATCCTCCCCCCGCACCCCCCCAACTTTTTAAATTTTCTTATACATTCCTGATGATCATAGCTATCAGATGTATAGCTGGCAAAGATTTTCTCCCCTTCTGTAGTCTGTACCTACATTCTGGTCATTTCTTCCCTTTGCTGTGAGGGAGCTTTTTAATTCGATGCTTTCTCAGTTGTCAGTTATGGCTCTCGTCTCTCAGCTCTTCGAGTGCAGCACGTGGATATGCAGTCAAGAGATCTCAGAGGATAGAAGGGAAAAGAAGACGTCTCACCTGCTAGAGGCCCGAAACAGAGCAATGGGCAGAGGGACTGGTAGGTAGGTAGGTAGGTAGATAGATAGATAGATAGATAGATAGATAGATAGATAGATAGATAGATAGATAGATAGATAGATAGATAGATAGATAGATAGATAGAAGGTATTGTCACTTACATAATTAAATACACCTGCTCCTTTTGCACCAAAGGTAATAAAGCACATATGCTATTCTATCTTTTGTTTCTTCACTTAAAATCAGGGAGGCCTCCTCATAGAGGTCCGTGTCTTAGCTCAAGATGCTAAAAGCCAAAGACTGAGTTGGCAAAAGCAACAGAAACCCCAAGGTCACTCTGCCAGAATGCAGTTCTCCTTCTAAGGCTTTGTCCCTGGGTGTTAGGGCCCCAGCGCTCTGTGTGCTATATGGCCTCTCTGTGGGCACCCAGGAGAGTCTGGGCACACCTCTCCCTCTCAGAAGGCCATAGGTTCTATGAAGCTGGGCCCCAGTCTGGAATGACCCAGCCCTACTCCTCTCCACAGGTCCTCTCTTGGGGGGGGGGGGCGGGGTCAACTTGGCCCATTGCAGTGACACGAAGATCCTCTGTTCTCAGCAGCACACCAGACTTTGCTGCACACACCGATTGCCAGTTTGCTCCAAAACTGTTAAGCACACGGGATTCTTTCCATTTGGAATTTTACTGCTACATTTCCTTTCATTACACTGTGGTAAGAAGAATGTCCCCGTGCGAGTCCCACTTTTGCAAACTTCCTTGTAGCCTGGCATTTTATCATTAGAAAACAGGTTCTGCGATTGTAATGACTGCTTTGTTTTGTTGTACTTCGTGCTAGTGCTGATCGAACGATACGCTCTCTGTGGAAGCCGTCATCTTCTTACGTTGCTCGCCTCTGATTAAATGTCCTCTCAGAATATCCCATGGGAATGCTATCCTCTGGGTTTGTGGCTATGGCAGAAGCATTCGCTGTGACCTTGCGTACCTAAAATTAGCTCAGTGGTATTCTCTTTCTCTGCTTCTATGAAAATGGCCTCATATTTAGCTCCACCCTGACTTGCGGTGCTGCAAACCCCGTCAGGAAGTCCAGAAGTCGGTGGGGATGGCTGTCCTCTGGCTGGAAGGTTCCAGCTGGATCTCCTGCTTCAGGCCGGCTTCTGTAGGGACGCATCTGGCCTCAGCCAGGACCGCGGACGGGAGCAGTCACACGTGGCAAGACTCCTCCACGTGCCTCGGCCTTCGTCCACGAAGGCCCCGCCTGTGACGGCCTGGGGACTCAGCACCACCCCTGCCAGATTGTACCAGGCCTGGAGGTTCCAGGGAGCCCCTGGCCTGCTACGCGGTGGCAGGACACAGACCCAGAACACCCCAGACACGTCCGCCTCGCTCTGGGGAAAGGCCGGGCCGACTGGATGCCGCAGCGTCTCTGGATCCTAGAGCAAGCAGTCACGCTCACACGACCCACCGGGCACTGCTCAGCCTTGGACCATGTTTTTAGAGTGAATGACTGAGCTCTCCCTGTCTGGGACGTTTTGATTGGGATTGTTATTGGTTGTATGTGGGGATTTCCTTCTGACCTTTCCGTACGGTCATACAGTTCACCCCCCAAGCCGCCTGCCTCCCTACCCCCCCCCACCACACTCACCTCAGTGGGTTTCAACGCTCTGTTTTTATTTGTAAACACTTTCCCCAGTGTTCACCCACTCTACCCTCTAAATATATGTAGTGGATCTTGGGCCTTACACCTCAGAGCCTGGGTGCTGTCCCTGGGCTCTTTCTGTGCTTACGGCCAGTGCTCCTCCGCTTGGAGCCACAGCGCCCTTCCTAACTATATTTTTAACTTATGTCATCATAATGTGTGATTTTCTGCTCAGAGTGAGTATGGAAGATACCACAGGTCTTTTCTCTTCTTTTCTTGTCATTTCATTTTGTTCATTTCTTTCTGATCTATTCTGTGTTCCTTACAATGTTTAGCTTTCCATTCTGACTTTCCTGCCCAAGATGTTTTTTGTTTTTATTTTTTTTGGTTCTTCTTGACTATCTTCTAAAATCCAGCAATCTACTGTTGATGTCACCTACCACTCCGTATTTCACGAGCTTTTATCTTGTTTAACGGAGGTAAGTTACTTCCCTGAATTTGAAATTCTAGGATGAGATGTTTGGTCAGAATACTTGCTTGCCTTGGAAGTTTTTCCCCTAATAAAAGCTGTGAAGTGCACTTTCTTTTTAAGAAATCTTTCAAGTATTTGTACACAGGAGTTGCGATTTAGCTGCTTATGAACACGATGCGTCTTGGTCAGTGTCACATACCCCCCACCTCTCCCAGCCCCCCTCCTAACCCACCGTCTCCTCACTTTTCTGAATTTTGTGCGGTACACACTGAGTGTTTGACTCCGTCTCCCTTCTTGCTCCTATTCCTCCGTCTACCCGCACTTTCTTTTTATTATTATGGGCCTTTCACATCATAACTGTCATGGGAACAGGAAGACTCTCCCTCTGTGCCACAGAGAACAAAGTCTGCGGCCGATTTCTAAGCAGGCGGGCGAGGTCCTTCCGCCTGGCGTGGCCGGGTGAGTCAAGTCACGTGACTGGGCTCTGACCGCCATGGTGTCTCTCCTCCAGGCGTCTCCGGCACCCTGGTTTCCCTGGGAGGAGGTGGGCTTGCTGTAGCATCTCTCATTTTATCTGTCTTCCCTGCGACTTGAGACTTCAGCGCCCAGGAACACCTGCTCCTGGCCCAACCCTCCTCCTCCCTCCTCCTCCAAACAAATGGCGCTGGTTCTCCCTGGGGAGGGTGGGTCCCTGCGGAGGGCGCCGTCTGCCACGTCTGCAGCTGTGGTGTCCTTCCTGCCGGCCCGCACCTCCTGACCTCCTCTCTCCTTGGCAGCCTTCCCTCAGAGATTGTGTTTCAGGCTTACAGATGTCTCCCGATTTTGTTGTAAAGACAGCATTTGCATTTTTTATTCTCATTTTGTTCTTGCTGCTTTGGGGTGATTTTCAGCAGGAGGAGACGGAAAATGCCATCTTTACATAGTTAATTCTAAAATGGGATCTCTCGATAAATCTGAATACATTTTAGAATGCGCTAGCGCTCGGGTAGCAGGACTGGCAGGGGTCTGAACAGCGATTCGGAATGACAATAAGCCCAGCAGGGCCTGCACGGCAGCAGACAGACCAGCTGCCCGGGGTGAGGAACCAGGGGGCTCCTCTCGGGGTGCTGGTGCCCAGGGAACGGCCATCAACCCCCTTGGCTCTGTCGAGACCGAGGACAGCCACTCGGGCTTAAAATGTGTGTTGACGATCTTACCCTGAAGGTCAGCCCAAGGACAAGAGGCCGGCCTCCACGGCTCGTGCGGGTGGTGCCGCCCCGGCCATGGCCAGGGACGCCTGCCCCGGCCCAGGGCTGCACACGGGCTGAGAGCAGGTGTCTGCACTTCCAATCTTCCTTTGCATTTTGTGTTCTTTACGTTTAGCGGAGCCATTTCTAGGAACAAGTCATAGTCTCTCTCTGCATCCTTGGAGTAAGTAAAGAAAAATACTTCCTAGCTGGGCGCTGGTGGCTCACACCTGTAATCCTAGCTGAGATCTGAGGGTTTTGGTTCAAAGACAGTCTGGACAGACTGTGAGATGCACTGTGAGACTTTTATTTCCAGTTAAGCACTCAAAAACCAGAAGTGGCGCTGTGGCTCAAGTGGTAGAGCACTAGCCTTGAGCACAAAGAGGCTAGGCCCTGGGTTCAAGCTCCACAGCCGACAAAATATAAAAATGAAAAATACTTTCTGCTTTATTTAGACCACAATCAGGCCAAGTAGAAAGGCTGAAGAGAAGAGAGTCAACATACATACAGGGATCAATGTAAAATCCAAAGCTGTCTGCTTCCTGCACATGTACATGTGTGTGTGAACATGCATCCCTGTGCACGTATGTTTGCATGTCCATGATATACTCACATGGCATGCATGCACATGCCTGTGTGCGTGAGCGTGTCTGTGTGTGATGCATGTGTAGGCCCATGTGGGCCTGTTGGATGTATGCAAGTTCCTGTGTGTGTGTGTGTCAGTGTCTGTGTGCATGAGGAAGAAGATGAAGAAAACCACTTGTCTTCTGTGCATCTAGTGACCCTCTCTGACCAGACTCCCCAACGTCATCTGCTCAGCAGGGCACACATGACCCAAATCCACCTTCCGTGCAGGAGCACGGCCGGGTGGAGGGGCACGGCGGCCGGGTGGAGGGGCACGGCGGCCGGGGGGAGGGGCACGGCGGCCGGGTGGAGGGGCACGGCGGCCGGGTGGAGGTAGGGCTGCCGAGGGCAGGGCTGCCTCAGGCGGGGCGGCAGCCTCAGGTCTGAGGAGGGCTGCAGAGGAGGAGGAGGAGGAGGAGGAGGAGGAGGAGGAGGAGGAGGAGGAGGAGGAGGAGGAGGAGGAAAGCCGCAGCTTGGCGCCGCACTCAGGACTCCGCAGAGCTCACCACCCACGCGGCCCTCTGTCACGGAGGCCAGCACCCGCGGAGAGGCTGGTGACACAGCCGCCTGCCCCCAGGCAGAGCAAGGAGGCCTGACGCCCATGGAGCCTCGTTAACCGCGGGAAATGTGCAGTCCACTCCCTGGGACTTCAGATTTCCACATGGCTCAGTAATGAACTTCCTGTTCCAGGTAAAACGTCCAGTGCTGGGATTCCCCAGGCGCTCCACCCGCCCGCACCTAGCCGGGCAGTGGTGAGCGGAGCTCACGGGCAGCCTGAAGGAGACAGGGCCACGTGGGCCAGGGAGTCTCTGCCCCGCGGCCACAGGCCAGGGCCGGGCCCTGCGTGGGTGGCCGGGCCGGGGGCAGGACGGCGTGACTGCACTGCCCACGCCAGCACCTCAGGCTTTCCACGCCGAGGCCCCCGGCTTTCCCGAATTCAAAACCACGGTTTCATTGCTTGTCTGCCAGAGGCCACGTTCTGTGGAGCCGATCGGGACAGGCCTGGGGCTGACTTCCTCCCCCGGGAGCTGGTGGCCAGACCGGGGCGGTGCGGGCGGGTGCGGGCAGCGCCTTCCACGGCCACTCCAGGGCTCTTCCCGAACCACATTCCAAAGCCCACACGCGTCCTTCCTGTTCACTCCCATAGAGAGAACCGTGGCTTTTGTTAACTCCCCAAACACCACCTTTAATTGTGTCTGGGATTTCAGGTACCACATTTTCTCATCCCACAGCAGCCTGCGCTCACGTCGAACCGTTGCATTTTCTGCATAAATTATTTGAGGCCATGCGTATTTCACTTGGGTTGATTCAAGAAATTACAAGTGTCCTAATGCTTTAGTGACAGAAGCTGACATATCAAAGGATCCGTAGGAACATAAACAAAAAATAAATCACCATCTGCCGCCCCTCCCCAGAACCAAATTCCTCATCTTACAAAGCCCATGTAATCCTTTCGTTCTCAAATAAATACCACCGCATCACTGTTACTCCACATAAGCTAGCATAAATCTCACAACAACGAGCATGTTTAATGTGCTTTTTAATAGCCCTGCTCAAAGGGCCCCTGCCTGACACCGCACCGGAGCCGAGCTGAGGGGATTACAGATTGTCAGCGCTCTCAATTGGTGGCAATCACAGCACAAAAGGTCTACCTGAAAACCTCCACAGGAAGCTGTGCGCTGTATTTTCCTGCCTTGTAAAAGGAGAATTAAAAAAAAAAAACAGCTATTAAATTAATTGGCTCTAAAAGCATGTAAGAGTTATCTAATCTATTAATTTTTCGTTTAATATTAACCCTGCTGTCTGCTATGACATGCTCTGACCCGGCTTGCAGGGAGGTGAGTGGGTGGGGGAAGGAGACGGGTCGGAATTCTTCCCTTTGACCTTGCATTGGAAGACTGTGTTTGCTCTTAGGCAGGTATTGACTTTCCACGAGGCTGACCTCGTTGAGCCTGATGTAGCATGTTCCTCTGTAAATTTTAAAGGACTGCAGGTTCAAGAGGCAGCTTTTAACTCTCAGACACTTGAAACAGCTAAGGTGATAGCATCGCTCTTCAAAGGAGGAGAAGCATTAGCGACCACGGGAAGGCCCGCCCGGACCGCGGGGTGGGAGGGTGCCGAGGGGTCCCCAGGTCTTTGTTTTCTGTGCTCTTTTTTGGTTCATCACTGAACTTCCCAGAAGAATCCTGCGGTGTGCCTGTGTCTGAGCAGGTGTGAGAAGCAGCGTGGCTCGGCCCATCTGGAGGCGGCCCGGACGTGGCGCGGCCTGCGCGGCTGCACCATTGCTGCCCGCAGCGCTGTCAGAGCGAGGCCCACCCACCTCTCAGGCTGGGTCTCTACATTGCATTATCTTGAGCTTACTGTAGGATAAAGGAAGTGGAGGACTTTCATGAGAAGGAACTAGTGAGTGGCTTTACCAAGTAATTTTCTGGCTCTCCTTGAAAATGTTCTACTGGGAGCCGTAGCACTGTGGCGTTCGGCTGAGGCCGCAGTGCAGTGCGGCCGCGGCTTCGGAGGGGAAAGGGCAGAGCCCGCCTGTCCTGGGGGGAACGAAGCCCTGCCTGCCCTTTGCAAGGGGCATTCGGGCCAGGCCAGGCCAGCCGAGAGGCCAGGCCGTCTCTAGATTCCCCACCAGGCCTTTCTCCATGGAGACAAGTGTGGCCTGAAACATTCTAACCTGTCACCTGCTAACCAAGATTCCTACAGACACACAGAACGCCAGGTGCCAAAACCAGAGGCTGTCCACTGCACAGAGGCCATCTCTAGCCAGACCCCAGACATGAGGAAAATGGGGCTCCGAGACAGAGCCCTCCATACCCTGCCCCGGACAGAACATGGTGGGCCGTGGGGAGCCCGCGTGCCCGGAACACGGGACACGGGGCCGCGGGGAGCCCGCGTGCCCGGAACACGGGACACGGGGCTGTGGGGAGCCTGTGTGCCTGGGACACGGGACACGGGGCCGCGAGGAGCCCGCGTGCCCGGAACACGGGACACGGGGCCGTGGGGAGCCCGTGTGCCCGGAACACGGGACACGGGGCTGTGGGGAGCCTGTGTGCCTGGGACACGGGACACGGGGCCGCGGGGACCCACATGCCCAGCCACAGGTGCGCTTCCGTGTGCTCTGGATGCCCCGCCCATGGCCAAGCACCCTGAAGCATGTTATTACGTCAGAGCTGTCATTGCCAGCCACATGTGGCGGTGTCTGTCAGCAGCGTGTCCTGGTTCTGATCACCAGGACTGCAGACAGGACTGCAGGCCATCGGTGCGGAAAGCCTGAAACCCTCTGCTCCCGCTCCGGCCCAGCGCCCTGAGCCCCGCGCGCTGTACAGCTCCTGGGTGTGGGCGTGTGGCCTGGACCCTGCGCGCCCCGACTCTGACAGGAGACCCCTTTGGAAGGTCAGAACCTTCCAGTTCTCCCCCCCCGCCCCCCACCCGCCTTACTCGGGTAATCTTTCCAGTCTGTTCCGGTGAGGAGGAGGAGCGGACAGCGGCGGCGGCCGCTCCAGCCGCTTCCCACCCCCGCCACGCGGAGGGCCTCCCTCCCTCCCTCCCTCTCTCCCTCTGTTTATATTTTGTCTGGCATCTGGCTTTAGATCGTGTGGACATACCTGACACTATGGACCAAGATTAGGACGTGTGCCTAGGAGAGCCGGCTAACGCTCACACGAACCACGCTACACCGTCCTTCTTATGCACCCATGCCTGACACTGGCCTTCAATGACGAGGAGAAATGCCAGGCCTTCTGCTAAGTGCTTTACACGGACCACCTCACGTTACCTTAGCAAGACACACATTACATTCCCATAGTTGAGATAAGGAAACACTCCAGCCCAGCGGGCAGAATGACGTCGTCGAGTGACTGAAACTCCGGGCCTGGGCTAGAGGCAGAATCACCCACGAGCAAGCGAGGCAGCCCCGAGGCGGAGACGCTGTGCTTGCCGGCAGCTGCCCACACACAGGGAACTCGGCGGCTGGCGCGGCCGCTGGGCCTTATGTGGCCGGCTGGGGCACTGCAGGGCACACACTGCAGAACCAGGGCCGGCGGCACACCCTGCTGTCCGTGGCCAGCTCACCCGTGCCGGGCAGGGCACAGGGCGCTCTTGGCCCTCCTAAAACGAGAAGGCCTCGGCTCTGCCTCCGATCCCGCAATCCATGGGGCCAGTGTGAGCACTGGGGCCTTCTTGTGATGTTTCATAGCCGCCCCACCCCCCGCCCCGGCAGCCGGTCCGCCCAGCGCGGCCAGCACCGCTTCAGAGGCAGTGAGAGAGAAGCGGGCCCCGGCCTGACCTGGAAGTGAGGCCTGTGGCCTCCTCAGGTCCTGGGAAGGTTGAAGTGAATGAGTTCGAATCTCCCTCTCAGCTCCAATACTTGTTGGTGGTACAAAGCTGAAACCTCGCTGCTTCCTTCCATCTGCTGGTAGGAATTCTTTTTGTCCAGAAGTTTAAGCCATCTGTCTGGCCCTGGCTATCTTCTGGCCATCACTGGGCACCAAGCAGAGCAGAGAGGTCCATGGTGTGTCAGATCACCTTGCCTGGAGCCTGTGCCCGAAGCCAGCACACTGTGTGGTCGGCAAGTGTGTCCGCATCTCTACAGAGCATCTAGATGACAGGTGACATCAGAGCCTCCGCGCTGATCAATTCTCACTCCTCTGCAGGCCAGTTCTTACCTCTCAGTTGAAGTTCATTACATGGCTACAGGTGCAGCTGGCAAAGACCTCTGCCAGGCAGAGGACACCTGACCGGCCCCTAGCCAGGTGGTCCTGGACACACCGGCGATGCACCCAGGCCTGGGCCTGCCACGGGGCTGCAGAGCCCTCCGGCCCTCCAGCCTGCCAGGCCAGGTCCATTTCCCTCATGAGTTTGGGTGCTGTGGTCTCAGCGGGTGTTGACTACAATGACACTGGGTGATATTTCTTAGATGCTGAAACCGGATGGGCTTCTGTGAAATCAAACTTGTTTGGAGCTCACGATGACGTATCAATTGGCAATAGAAAATGCACAATGTCCTGCATAATCCTCATTTTGTCTGGGCCAAATTAAAAGAGGAATAGAAAGCTGAGGTCTGTGCTTCTCAAATTCTTCTGATAGACAGAATAGCAGTGTACTTCAGAGATAAGGGCCAGGGTTTCCAGAAGACCTGGGGATTGAGAAGTATGCCTGGAATTCGGAATGTCTATAGTGGGTATGGAACGTGTGTCATTCTCAGGCAGGAGTCCTTTGCGGTAGAATGACATGCTAAAGCTGGGGACAAAAGGAAAATTGTCTTTTCCTCCATGCAGGATGCAATGTGACCACGGCAGCCCCCTGGGAAAAGGCATCCTGCCGTCCTGCTTGTTGCTTATTATGCCAAAGCGACTCTGCACGCGGCAGGTAACTCACTCAGCTGTGATGCAGACAGCACGAACACTGTTGTAACTTTTCACAAGCCAAATCACTCACTCCATTTTGTTCTCTAGCTGATCTGCAAAAGGGGACCCCACCCATTGGCTCTTGGCCAGTGATCCATCCAGCTTCTTTTCCCAGAGCAGAGCCTCCCTTGCAGCCTTAGCTGCCCCTCCCCGGGGATCTGACACCAGTGATCTGGGCTGGGCAGCGCTGGCACAAAAGCAAACCCATTGTACCTGGAGAGGACACACAGAAGCTCGGGAAACAGCCCGAGAGAGTGAAGGGTAGAGGCCCGAGATGCTGAAAACTTCCACGAGCACTTAAGTGTTTCCACAGTGCTGAAAGTCAGTCGGATTTGTGAACAGTGAGGGGAGAGCAGGAGCAGAGCTGGTCTGGAGATACACTCTGGTCAGACAGAAAAGCAAGGGCGAAATTGGCCAATGGGGGACCTGGGAACCCCAGGCATGTCCCTGTGAGCTGGCGTGCGTTCATGGAGGCTGCGTAAGGCTTCCCCTGACCCTGCTGCCCTGCCAAGAGGAAGCTCTGGGCTCTGCTCCACCAGGTCACATGAAATGCAATTAGAGGCACTGATAGAGGGGGAGCCAAGGACATTAAAACTGCATTGTGAAGCTGAGGAGGAGCCACCTGTGCCGAAAGGAAGCTGAAGCTTCCTGAAGACAACACAGGAGGCAGAAGATAGTACTCATTACATGAAACAAAGATACACCTAGGGCCTGGCCCAGCCAAGCATGCATTTGAGACATGTGTGTGTTTTGGGGGCTCTTCTTACCTGGGGCTACCACTCTCCATGGTGACCAAGGAGTGAATTCAGGGGTAGCTGAATTTATACGAAAATGTCTTCTTTGTGTTCACTGTCCTCTCAGTGGATCCTGGGGTTTTCAGTGATGGATGAAGCCACTATCTGAGAAAGCTCAGATCTCAAAAACTATTACATACTCAGTGCTCCTTCACACTCATGGTGCCTACCACTAGTCTTGTTTAACAGAGTGTATCTAGTACAACATTACCAATTGGATACATAGTTTAAAGCGTATGTTTCCTTTGCAACACCATGATTTAATTTGACATAATTTGTTTCCTTTAAACCCCTATATATGTATGGAGACTGAAAGACATATTGCTGAATGACCAGTGGGTCATTGAAAAGATTAGAAGGGAAATTCAAGCATTCAAGGACTTTAATAAAAATGAACACACAAAATATCAGCTCTTCTAGGACACAGCAAAGGCAGTACTCAGAGGAAAATTTATAGTTCTGAGTGCCTATATCAATAAATTGGAGAAATCTGAAATGGACACTTTAATGATACACCTCAAGCTCCTTGGAAAGCAGGAATAATCTAAACCCCAAACCAGTAGACAAAAACAAATAATAAAAACTAAACTAGAAACAAGGAAATTAGAGACTAAAAATCACATAAAGAATCAACAAAACAAAGAGATAGTTCTTTGAAAAAATTAACAAAATTGACAGACCCTTAACAAATCTGACTAAAAAAGTACACACTCAACTAAATAAAATTAGAGAGGAAAATGGGACCATCATCACAGAAACAAGCAAGACTTAGAATATTATAAGGGAATACTTTGCAAACCTTTATGCCAATAAATTGGAGAATCTGGAAGAAATGGAAGCATTTCTAGAGAATAACCAAGAAGACCTAAACCAACTAAATAGACCCATGAGAAGTAATGAAATTGCAATTGCAATAGTAGACCTTCCGCCTAAGATCTGACAGATTTGCAGCTGAATTATATAAGGCCTTCAAAGAAGAACTCACTCCAATACTCCTTAAACTCTTCAATGAAATTGAAAGGGAAAGAACACTACCAAACTCATTCTATGAGGACAGCATAATACTCAGCCAAAAACCAGATAGGGACCCATCAAAGAAAGAGAACTATAGACCCATCTCTTTAATGAACAACGATGCAAATTTTCTCAATAAAATTCTAGCCAACCAACTTCAACAACTAACAAAAAAATTCATACACTATGATCCAACAAGATTCATTCCAGGGATGCAAAGCTAGTTCAATATACTTGTCAATTAATGTACTTCAACACATCAACAGGAGCAAGGAAAGAACCAAAGGAGCATTTCAATAGATGCAGAAAAAGCATTTGACAAGATTCAACACTCCTTTACGATATAAGTTCTGGAGAAGAATCCATGGAATATTCCTCAGTATAATAAAGGTTGTCTAAGACAAATCAAAAGCCAACATTATAATTAATGGTGAAATTTTAAAATCATATCTTCTAAAATCAGGAATGAGACAAGGATGTCTACTGTCTCCACTCCTCTTCAATATGGTACTGGAATTCCTAGCTAGAGCAATAAGGCAAGAGATAAACATAAAGAGGATCCAAATAGGGAAAGAAGAAGCAAAACTCTCCCTCTTTGCAGATGACATGATCCTATATTTAAAGAATCCCACAGACTCCTCTCCCAAGTTATTTGAGCTAACCTAAAACTTTAGCAAAGTGTCAAGATATAAAATTAAGCCACAAAAAATCAGTAGCTTTTCTGTATTCCAACAAAGAAAAAAATCGAGACTGAAATCAGCAAAGTAACAACTCCATTTGTAATAGCCTCAGAAATAATTCTAGGATTTAACCAAAGATGTGAAGGTCCTCTACTATAAAAACTTTAAAAATCTGAAAAAATAAAACAGATTTAAGGAAATGTAAAACCCTTCCATGCTCTTAGTTTGGAAGGGTTAACATCTTGAAAATGGAGACTGCTCAAAGCTATTTACCAATTCAATGCAATACCTAGAAAAAAATCCCAACAACGTTCTTTGATAATATAGAGAAAGCAATCCAAAAATTCATATGGAATAATAAAAGACCCTAAATAGCAAAAACAATCCTCAGCAGGAAGAACAGTGGTAGAAGAATATCAGTACAAAACTCCAAACTCTATTACAAAGCCATAGTAATAAAAAAAACAACTTGGAGGCTGGGAAGGGAGGTGAAGGGTAAACAAAGGAGGAGGCTGCAATGCTTGGTAAAAAATGTATGCATTATCCTGCCCATGTAATTGTAACCCCTCTGTACAGTTTGTTCTCAAATAAAATAAAATAAAATTTAAAAAAAAATAAATTAAAAAAAAAAAAACAACTTGGTACTGGAACAAGAACAGGCCTGAGGACCAATGGCACAGAATAGAAGATCCAGAAATGAACCCACAGACCTTTGGTCACCTAATATTTGAAAAGGGAGCCAAACTAAAAACAACAACAACAACAACAACTTGGAAGAAAGCCTTTTCAACAAATGATGCTAGCAAAATTTTCTTATACACATGCAGAAAACTGAAGTTAGATCCTTATATATCACCCTGCACTAGACAATTCAAAATGGTTCAAAGAGCTCAATGTAAGACCAGATACCATGAAAATATTGCAGGAAGACGTAGGGGAAACACTAGAGTTTCTAGGCACAGGTTGGAACTTCCTAAGATCCAGAATCACAACAAATCAGAAAAAGAATAGATAAATGGGACTGCTTCAAACAGAAACTCTTCTATTTCTATGTGCCAAAGGACATAGCTGGCAAGATAAATAAAAAGCCCACAGAATGGGAGGCGATTTTCAGACACAGACCTCATATCTAAAGTATACTTAGAGCTCAAAAAATTAATGCCCCCCAAAACCCTCAGAGAAACAACAACCCAATTAATAAATGTGCTAACTGCTTAAAGAGATTCTTCTTAGAAAAGTAGTAAGAATGGCTAATAGACTCATGAAGACATGTTCAACATTACTGGCCATAAAAGAAATGCCAATCAAAACAACATTGAGATTCCACCTCACCCCAGTTAGAATGGCCATTATCAAGAAAACCAACAATAACAGGTGGTGGTAGGGGGTGGCCAAAATTCTACTACACTGTTGGTAGAAATGTTAACTGTTCAACCACTCTGGAAACAGTATAGAGGTTCCTCAAAAGACTAACATAGACCTTTCCTGCAACCCAGCAATCCCACTCCTGAGCATTTATCCAATAGACCACAAACAAGGCCACACTAAAGCCACCAGCACAACCATGTTCAGTGCAGTATTGTTTACCAAGCCAAGAGATGGGCAGTAAATACACAGAGGTCAGTTGGCGGCTCCTGTACCAATGCAGGAGGACAGGATGCTTCACAGGGAAGATGCTGTGCTGCCAACAGCCTGATTTCAGCACAGCTGTGGTGGACAGCTCCAGACTCAGGCCCGCAGCCCATGGCCAGTGTGCAGGCTCTGCTCTGTTTCTGCCTCAGGGCATTCGCCCAGGTGGTGTTCTGTCTGCACAGCGCTCCTGGGAGAATGGCAGTGCTGGTGTCCTGCAGACAGCGCTCCACACTGGAGGACAGATCCTGCGGCAGGTCAGGCCTGCCCTCGCTGGAAGACCCCGAGGCCCCGTCACGGTCTGGGGGCTGAGCCCTGCTGGTCCCGCCCAGATGCCCTCCTCCTCCTGCCCCACTCAGGCACGGCTGGCCGCTCACTGTCCCCTGCCCACTGCTCCGTTCTAGATTCCGGAGTCGCCCCTCGAGGAGCTCTGCTTGCGCCCCTCTCCTCACAGACATCATCTCACAGTCCTTCACAGCCTCAAATCCCGGCAGTGGGGAAGCGCAGGGCCATCTATCTGAAGCGGTGTGTGAGCGTACAATTTAACAAAATGAACGATCAGAATCTCAAACAGGTCTTGTTGGGTGTAGACACTCGTGGGGGCGGTAAAGGGGGGCAGACAGGGTGCAGGAGGGAAAACGTACTTTATGTGCATGTGTGTGTGAAAAGGAACGCCAGAAACACATGACAGCTAACACAAGGAAAGGCACATGAACCAAAGTCATGACGGAGTTGTAATGTCCACTTGGTACTAGAAAATCAGTTAATCTCGCTGATATTAAGAGAGAAACGGGAGCGGCTGCTCCGTTCCCCTTCTCCCTGAGGCAGTGTTTGGGGGTCGTGAGGGGTGCCGGGGACACGCTGGCCGTCCGAGGGGTGTCACGCGGCGTCCGCTCGCTCTGCGGCGGCAGTGACACCTCTGGAGCTGCTCTTAACGATCAGTCGAAGCTGCAGACCCCGCTCCGAGTCCTGATTCTGGAATTGAACAGAGGCAGCAATCTCACCCACAGCTCTGCTAAAGTGGCCATGCTCCCTCCTAACGGACTATACCTGGGCGAAGGAATAGTTAACCCTTGGGGAAAAGCCGAAGGCGTATTTGTTGGGCAAAAAAAAAAGGCAATTTCCCAAACACCTGGGTGACGTTGGGGGCAGGAGGAGGCAGACAGAGGAGAGGGGAGGTGGGAGGGAAAGGCCAGAAAATCTGACCACAAGGAGCTGAATGTGATCGTGTCTTTTGTAGAAAATTTCCCACAGTAGCCAGGCAGCCACCACATCAGAGTTCAGGATGGGTCCTTCTAGAAGCAGCCAGGTGCTGAGGGTCTGAATGGAAGCAGGCGGAACGGTGGGGGGGGGCAGGGGCAGTGGACGGGAAGGGGAAGGAAACGGGTCAGCTGCATGGTGGTGACTGCTGAGGTCCCAGGCCCATCCCACGCGTCTGCCGGGGCATGAACACTGCAGCCACGTGAGTCTGCGTGGCCGCCGCCCCCTGCGTGGCCCACACCCAAGCGCAGGCCAGGCCACTGTCCACAGAAAGTGGCAGGCAGCAGTGGAACCTTCATGGCAGGCCGGGCTCCAGGCAGAGCCGAGAGACGGAAGGTGGAAATTATTCCTCCGACCATATTTGCATAGGGTGTAAGTATTCAAATCCCAACGGGATGTTCTGAAAGAGCACGTGCATCAGCAGCTGCAAAGAACCCAGAGACCAGAGACAGCACAGGGCAGCAGGAAGGGCGAGAGAGCCAGGAGGAAGCTGCAGGAAGGGCGAGAGAGCCAGGAGGAAGCTGCAGGAAGGGCGAGAGAGCCAGGAGGAAGCTGCAGGAAGGGCGAGAGAGCCAGGAGGAAGCTGCAGGGGAGGGGGAGGAGAGGGAGGAGGAAGCTGCAGGGGAGGGGGAGGAGAGGGAGGAGGAAGCTGCAGGGGAGGGGGAGGAGGGCGAGGAGGAAGCTGCAGGGGAGGGGGAGAGCGAGGAGGAAGCTGCAGGGGAGGGGGAGGAGGGCGAGGAGGAAGCTGCAGGGGAGGGGGAGGAGGGCGAGGAGGAAGCTGCAGGGGAGGGGGAGGAGGGCGAGGAGGAAGCTGCAGGGGAGGGGGAGGAGAGCCAGGAGGAAGCTGCAGGGGAGGGGGAGGAGAGGGAGGAGGAAGCTGCAGGGGAGGGGGAGGAGGGCGAGGAGGAAGCTGCAGGGGAGGGGGAGGAGGGCGAGGAGGAAGCTGCAGGGGAGGGAGGGGAGAGCCAGGAGGAAGCTGCAGGGGAGGGGGAGGAGGGCGAGGAGGAAGCTGCAGGGGAGGGGGAGGAGAGCCAATAGGAAGCTGCAGGGAAGGGGGAGGAGAGGGAGGAGGAAGCTGCAGGGAAGGGGGAGGAGAGGGAGGAGGAAGCTGCAGGGGAGGGAGGGGAGAGCGAGGAGGAAGCACGGGGGGAGGAGAGGGAGGAGGAAGCTGCAGGGGAGGGGGAGGAGAGCAAGGAGGAAGCTGCAGGGGAGGGAGGGGAGAGCGAGGAGGAAGCTGCAGGGGAGGGGGAGGAGAGGGAGGAGGAAGCTGCAGGGGAGGGGGAGGAGAGGGAGGAGGAAGCTGCAGGGGAGGGGGAGGAGAGGGAGGAGGAAGCTGCAGGGAAGGGGGAGAGGGAGGAGGAAGCTGCAGGGAAGGGGGAGGAGGGCGAGGAGGAAGCTGCAGGGAAGGGAGGGGGAGAGGGAGGAGGAAGCTGCAGGGGAGAGGGAGGAGAGGGAGGAGGAAGCTGCAGGGGAGGGGGAGGAGGGTGAGGAGGAAGCTGCAGGAGGGAGGGGGAGGAGAGGGAGGAGGAAGCTGCAGGGGAGGGGGAGGAGGGCGAGGAGGAAGCTGCAGGGGAGGGGGAGGAGAGGGAGGAGGAAGCTGCAGGGGAGGGGGAGGAGGGCGAGGAGGAAGCTGCAGGGGAGGGGGAGGAGAGGGAGGAGGAAGCTGCAGGGGAGGGGGAGGAGGGCGAGGAGGAAGCTGCAGGGGAGGGGGAGGAGGGCGAGGAGGAAGCTGCAGGGGAGGGAGAGAGGGAGGAGGAAGCTGCACGGGAGGGAGGGGAGAGCGAGGAGGAAGCTGCAGGGGAGGGGGAGGAGGGCGAGGAGGAAGCTGCAGGGGAGGGGGAGGAGAGGGAGGAGGAAGCTGCAGGGGAGGGGGAGGAGGGGGAGGAGGAAGCTGCAGGGGAGGGGGAGGAGAGGGAGGAGGAAGCTGCAGGGGAGGGGGAGGAGAGGGAGGAGGAAGCTGCAGGGGAGGGGGAGGAGGGTGAGGAGGAAGCTGCAGGGGAGGGGGAGGAGGGCGAGGAGGAAGCTGCAGGGGAGGGGGAGGAGAGGGAGGAGGAAGCTGCAGGGGAGGGAGGGGAGAGCGAGGAGGAAGCTGCAGGGGAGGGGGAGGAGAGCGAGGAGGAAGCTGCAGGGGAGGGGGAGGAGGGCGAGGAGGAAGCTGCAGGGGAGGGGGAGGAGGGTGAGGAGGAAGTGGGAGCAGGTGATCTGCAGGAAGCCGCTGCCTGGCCTGTCAGAGGAATGAAGCCAGGTGCGGGCCTGGCCAGCGGGGAGGGCGGGTGCTGCCCAGCACACCCTGGCCACCCCCAGTGCTGGGAAGGCTGAGAGCGCTAAGACAGGTCACCAATGGCCAGAACCAGCTTTCAGGCTGCAAGGACTGGCGCTGGGGCGGGGCAGAGCGCGGCTGCCATCGGGAATCTGATCCCAGGCTTCCCCCATCCCTTCCCCTTCCCCACCCAGCCTGCCAGGGCTCAGGCAGTTAATGGCCTGGGATTCAAGAGACCATCAAGTGGAGCCATCTGTCTCCACTGTCCGGGACAAGTAGCTCCAACTTCACGCCACACGTTCATGCGAAAGCCTCGGAGTCCGTCCTTCCTGGAGGCTTTGACGAGTGACAGAGAGTCTGAACAGACAGACAAATCCACACACAGCGGAGCCGCTCTCCCGCAGTGACGGGGAGACCTGGGGGTGTCCCGTGGGCCACACACTGCCGTGACTCTGGGGACACAGGCTGTTGAAATAGAGCGGCAGCCGGGACCACTCGGTCTGACTGAAATCTTGCCTGCTGCAGCCCCAGGCCTGCCACGATGCTATTATAGACACTCAGGGTGCGTCCCAACAGGAGCATGAGATGACAGGGAATCAGAGTGATAGCAAAGAGCTTCACCCAGAGCGCACGCCGGGCAGGCTGGCACCTGACGGGCACAGAGCGCACGCCGGGCACAGAGCGCATGCCGGGCACAGAGCACAGGGCACAGAGCGCACGCCGGGCACAGAGCGCACAGGGCACAGAGCGCACAGGGCACAGAGCGCACAGGGCACAGAGCGCACGCAGGGCACAGAGCGCACAGGGCACAGAGCGCACAGGGCACAGAGCGCACAGGGCACAGAGCGCACGCAGGGCACAGAGCGCACAGGGCACAGAGCGCACAGGGCACAGAGCGCACAGGGCACAGAGCGCACGCAGGGCACAGAGCGCACAGGGCACAGAGCGCACAGGGCACAGAGCGCACAGGGCACAGAGCGCACGCAGGGCACAGAGCGCACAGGGCACAGAGCGCACGCAGGGCACAGAGCGCACAGGGCACAGAGCGCACGCAGGGCACAGAGCGCACGCAGGGCACAGAGCGCACAGGGCACAGAGCGCACAGGGCACAGAGCGCACAGGGCACAGAGCACACAGGGCACAGAGCGCGCACAGGGCACAGAGCGCACAGGGCACAGAGCGCACAGGGCACAGAGCGCACAGGGCACAGAGCGCACAGGGCACAGAGCGCGCACAGGGCACAGAGCGCACAGGGCACAGAGCGCACAGGGCACAGAGCGCACAGGGCACAGAGTGCACGCAGGGCACAGAGCGCACAGGGCACAGAGCGCACGCAGGGCACAGGGCGCACAGGGCACAGAGCGCACAGGGCACAGAGCGCACAGGGCACAGAGCGCACAGGGCACAGAGCACACAGGGCACAGAGCGCGCACAGGGCACAGAGCGCACAGGGCACAGAGCGCACAGGGCACAGAGCGCACAGGGCACAGAGTGCACGCAGGGCACAGAGCGCACAGGGCACAGAGCGCACAGGGCACAGAGCGCACGCAGGGCAGGCCGGTACCGTCCGGGCACATAATGCTCTAAAACCCAATAGCAAGTCTGAAAATCAAATTAAAAGTGTGTGACGCGAGTGGGTGAGATTGAGGAGAGGAGACACACTGCACTTGGTGCTGAGTTTTAAAGCAGGAGACCGCCAGGAGGGAGCGTGCCGCTTTTTGGTAGCTCCCAGCAGAGAAAGTTCTGGGTGGGCTATCAGGTGTCCCTTGGAATAGGGTCTGCTTTGCATTCTGGAGTGCGGCCCAGCCCACCTCCACCAGCCTCCATGCAGCCTCCGCCAGCCTCCGCCAGCCTCCACACAGCCTCCGTGCAACCTCCGCCAGCCTCGGCCAGCCTCCACCAGGCTCCACCAGCCTCCGTGCAACCTCCGCCAGCCTCCGCCAGGCTCCACCAGCCTCCGCACAGCCTCCGCCAGCCTCCATGCAGCCTCCGCCAGCCTCCGTGCAGCCTCTGCCAGCCTCCACGCAGCCTCCGCCAGCCTCTGCCAGCCTCCATGCAGCCACCAGCCTCTGCCAGCCTCCACGCAGCCTCCGCCAGCCTCTGCGCAGCCTCTGCCAGGTTCCGCCAGCCTCCGCGCAGCCTCTGCCAGCCTCCGCCAGCCTCCACACAGCCTCCGTGCAGCCTCTGCCAGCCTCCACGCAGCCTCCACCAGCCTCTGCCAGCCTCCATGCAGCCTCCTCCAGCCTCCGCGCAGCCTCTGCCAGGCTCCGCCAGCCTCCGCGCAGCCTCTGCCAGCCTCCACGCAGCCTCCGTGCAGCCTCCGCCAGCCTCCGCCAGCCTCCACGCAGCCTCCGTGCAGCCTCCACCAGCCTCCGCCAGCCTCCGCACAGGGCGGGCTCGCTGCAGGCACAGCACAGCCTCCGGCCTCCCGACCGCCAGACGGAGGGCCATACCCTACAAGGCGCAGAACACGACAGAGCGCTGCTCAGCTGTCTGTCAGAACGCACATCCATTTCTATTTGTCAGAACAGAAGCTTTTGTGCAAACCTTCAGGTCGCTCAGCTAACATCCAGAGGACGCGTGTCCGCGGCCACCCTCCTCCACGCCCCCTCTCAGGTCTGGACCCCGGACCGGCGCGGAGCCTCATTGAGGAGGAGAAGGAGGGAGCAGCGCACCGCCGGGGTGTGGGGAAACTGAGGACCACGCCCAGTCCCAAGCTAGCCTTGCAGCACACCCCGCCCTGGGTGTCAGCGTGAGCACCTGCAAGGTGGACAGACATGCTCACTGGCGTGTGCCGGCGTGGCCAGCTCTACCTGGCAGCCGCTCTTCCCAAGGCCTTGTCCTCTCAAGCTGTACTTCAGATCTGGAAGTTGGTGTTCGGAGTTCAGGGGACGAAGCTGTCTGGATGGAAACTTCTAAAGTCCTGGGTCCTGGCCACCTCCACTTCTTCCTGGAGCCAAATCCCAGCAGGAGCAACCGGAAGTGAGCATCCCGGCAGCCTCGGGATGAGTTCCCCATCCCCCACGCCTTCCCCGGGACACGGCTTTCTGTGCATGACCGTCCCTTGAAGACTGAGGGCGGGCGTGGCGCTTGGCCGCTCCTCGGTCTCACCCCGGCCCCCGCCATCCCTGCCACCGCACTGCCAGCGCCCTCCTTCACCAGTCCAGGCGCGATGGTTCTCGTGGATACAGTTGTGCCACCGGGGCCTTGCACGTGCATCTTGCTCCCCAGTGGAGTGAGAAGATGCGCCAGGGCCTGGGTCCTGATTTCTGCCTGGCTCCCCAGCAAGACACACAGCAGGAGCTCGGCGAGCATTTGTTGATTAATGGGACTTAAGCCATGAAAGACAGCCCTCTTTGGGGAGCGCTATCCGTTAAGTGGGTCAATTAGCTTGCCTGCTCCCTCATGACTGATGGGATATTGTGAATTACTCACGTCTACAATCAGCAGATACAGGTACTCATCACTGGGAATAGCTTTCCACTATTTCAGACTACCAAAAATAGCTGTACAGTAAACCGTCATTATGCACAAGGCCGGGAAGAAGGGTGTTCTAATTAATTAAACATTCTGGTCAGTAATAAAGGACATATAGATGCAGGAGACCAGCCTTTACAAGGCGAGAATATCACGAGATATACTTAGCACTGAAATTACACCGCACACGATATAATTGCCTCTCTCAAAGATGATCTCGAAGGCTTGGGCTGGGATCCTGTGTGGCTTGGGAAAAGCTTCATCTTGTGGAAGAAAGTCACACCCCTCTCCTGAGCCCCAGAAAGCCAGGGTGCCCCCTTTTATAGGTTCCAAGCTCCACATTATTTACAATAACTGAAACCCTATGTAATTACACTAACTTCCTGGTTATTTTAATCCTAGAAAAAGAACAAATAAAAGACTGTAATTCCTGGCTTTTAAAATAAATGAGAAGACAATCTGAAAGCAAATTTCTCCCGAGTCTGAATTCTCCCTGTCAGACTTCAGTTAACCTATAGCCTCTCTCTTCTAATAGTTACGTTTGGTTACATGTGTTCACCAACCATTTCTACAGAAATTGAAGTGGATAAAATGGCTATTTTTTTTTAGTATCTTTGTATGGCTTTTGTGCATTTTAAATGCATTTATTCAAAGACTCTGTAAAACAACAAGAAGATATCGCCTATGGTTTCTAACACATTCTCGTTTGAGAAATCTAGGCTTCTTCCTGCATGTGTGCTCAGGCTTTGACCACAGGGAGTGTTTTTCCAGGGTGAGGCTACGGTGCAGCCCGCCTTTCTGTTACCCTTCAGCGGGGCATGCCAGAGCCGCGCTGAGGGTCAGGACGTCTGAATGGATGTGGACTGTGGCAGAGCCCCGGCTCCCGTATTTTTCAACATTGGGGAGACTGTAACCGAATATAAGGTCTAAATACATGGTAGAAAGAAACATTGAACTTCCTAGTTAAGTATTTCTCAGAATGTAAAGGGCCTCGCCTGAGCAGCCCAGCAGGAACCGCTCATGCATGCTAAGGGCATGCCCACACCGCAGCGGCTAGCTCAGGGCCAAGGCTCCGGTTGGCATCGCGCGATCATCCAACTGCCCCAGCTCCCACGGTCCCATCTGAGTGACCTGGCCGCTCAGGTTGTTATTCTAAAGCTTCAAGAAAAGTGTGTCAGCAAGGCCTTCCTATCTGTGCGCTAACTTACGCGTGGACAAACTCGCGTGGGCAGCTGGGGCTCCGCGAGAGTCTGGCACTGAGGCCCGAGAACCAGATAAGATTGCCGTGCCGTCCCCAGGGGCAGCGGGCTTCCTACCTCGACATCAAAGCCCCTGGGAGATGAAAGGGCAGGGCTACATTCTCGTCATAAACACGTTTTACACGCTCGGACATTCCAAGAATCTTTCATTTCAGCAGGTGAGAGACAATGGCAGAGGCGCCCAGGAGAAGCCCAGAGCCCCGCTGCGCGGTGGTTAACTTTTATATAGCTTTGATATAACACGGCAATCAAGCGCTCGATGGGCAAGGACTTGCTTAGCTCTTTATGGGGTACACGTTGTTTGCTAATCCTGCTTTATGGGAGAAATCCATCCTTATTCAGCACAGCTGCAAATAAAATTTTAAAGGCCTGATTTCTGCTGCGTAGAACACACTTCCCGTGTCTTCCCCTCCACCGCAGGCTGGGTGCAGGTGAGCGAAGGGCGGCTGGGACCCGAGGCTGGTCTGGCCGTCTTTACCCCACAGACCCAGCCTGCAGCCCCCTTTCCAGTGCGCGGGGAGCGGCCGACCGCGGGCAGTCACGCCTCGGGGCCCACACAGGGAAGGCGGCCTCCCAGCCGGGCACCCGCGGGCTGGGGCCACGCACGCATCACCATACGTGCCTGCACCCTGTATGCCTGCACCCTGTAAGAAAGATGGGTGGAGTTAGCCAGGAGTGAGCTGAGAGGTGTCTTCCAGAATGGGGAATTTATGAGCGTCCTGGCTGAGATAACCGAGGCTGGACGTGACGTCCCTGGCTCCTCCGTCTCCGCTCGCAGCTCACCGCAGACGGCTGTCTTAAGGAGTGAGGAAGGCCGCACCGGGAGAGCAGCAATGGACAGCAAACGAACAGCAGCTTCATGGTGCAGTCATTTTGTTCGCATTCGGGTTCTTCTAGACTGGGCCGCGCACAAGCCTTCCTGAGAGGGTGGGAATGTAGCTGGCGTTCGAGGAGGACCAGGATAGGACCAGTGGATCGTGGGAGGGGTGAGGAAAGAAACGAGCAAAAACAGACAGCTTTGTAGTGAAAAGTGTCAACTAGCTGGCGCTGGTGGCTCACGCCTCTAATCCCAGCTGCTCAGGAGGCTGAGATCTGTGGGTTTCCGTTTGAAGCCAGCCTGGCAGGAAAGTCTGCAAAACCCTTACCTCCAATAAACTACCAACAGAGCCGAAGTGGAGCTGTGGCTCAAGTGGTAGCGCACTGGACGTAAGCAAAAGCAGCCCAGAGGTGGTACCCAGGCCCTAAGTTCAAACCCCAAGACCCACACACACACACAAAGGTGTAAACTCTCTCTGAACAACGCAGTTCCCTGCATCTTGCTGTGTTTGGCACTGTGTGGGCCTGTCACTACGCTGTCGGCCAACCCAAGCCTGGCTTTGAGAATGCTCGTCAGGAGCTTGTCGCCCACTGTCGAACAAACGCCAGCTATCATTTCCATGAAAAAAGCATTCATCTCAACAAACCACCTACCCACCACAGCTGGGCTTTGTTCTGACTTTTAAAAGGAAAAAAAGACTACAGGTCGCCTCACCGTGGGGCAGAGCTCCGGGCCCCTCCTCCCCCTGCCAGATCTGTGCCAGAGGAGGGCGGGAGCTGCCCGCCTTGGCCAGAGGAAGGGCGCAGACCCCACATGGCCACGCTCCGCCCGCCTCGGTGCCTGAATGCGCAGTAATACAGTGGGTGCTGTCAGCATGCAGGACAGGTCATGGGGAAGGGAGAGACGAGCCCCGCCCTGGAGCCCAGCTGGCCTCAGCATCCGGCCAGCATGGGCGGGTCCAGGCCTCAGTATCCAGCCAGCGCGGGTCAGTCTGGGCCTCAGCATCCGGCCACCACGGGCAGGTCCGGGCCTCGGTATCCGGCCAGCACGGGCCAGTCTGGGCCTCAGTATCTGGCCAGCGTGGGTGGGTCCGGGCCTCTGTATCCGGCCAGTGCGGGCCGGTCTGGCCCCTGCGCTCACAGGGCTGGTCATCCAGGACAGGTTCCGACACCACCGCCCAGTCTAGAGGAGGAAGCAACAGGGGACAGAGTCCACTCCCGCTGGGCTGTGGTGTCCCCCTCCCCCGTCCCCGTCTCACCTCCATGCCCGATTTTATTATTACTGTTGCCGGTGCTGCCCTGCCCGCCTCTCAGTGGACACACGCCAGAACCCCGCCTTCGAGCTCAGTCTTCCTGGCATTGAACCGTCATGCAACAGCACCAGACACACCCACTGAGAGAATGTTGCGGGGACCATTTCTTGGTGTGTGTGCATGCGCACACGTGTGTTTACAACTGCTGCATCGAGTTTTCATTTCATAAGAAACTCGTCTTCTGACAGGTGCGGGACTGCAGGCCAACGTTCCTGTGTTCACTGGGCCGTTGCTGTGGCCCCTCTGGTGCGGAGGCTTCTGTGTTCACAGAGCTGCTCCCGGGGCTCACACTGCGCTGTGGGATGCTTCTGTTAACGGCGCTGCTTTCGTGGCTCCTGTGTGCTCTGACTTGAGTCTTCTCCCCAGGGCCTCAGGTTCTTTTCGCGTTGGCAGTGAAGGATTATGGTGTAGCACAAGGTCTCGGTCACCCGTGTGTATTAAGAATATTTTTTCCCAGTTGGATCTGCTCATTCTTTTTTAAACTATCTTTGTAATGAACAGCTTTTTTTTCGGTTTGGTTAAGTCTAATTAATTTTTTTCTCTGGTGAATATATTGTTTTATGTAACCTGTCTAAGAAAACTTTTCCTGTCCCTAAATGATGGAGAAATTCTCCAATGCTCTCTTTTACAATTCTATCGTTTAGCTTTTTGCCTTTTTCCTGTAATCCATCGCAAACCCCGTCTCTTGTTTCTGTTCTCTTCTGTCTTTGGTTTGCTGTCTCACTCGGGCGCTTGCTGGCGGCGGTCTCCTGCTGGAGCCGCATCTCCAGCCCTCTGGGGCTAGCTTGTTTCAGGGAAGATCTCGTGCTTTTTGCCAAGGCCAGACTCCGACCATGACTCTCCCACACCCACCTCCCACGTGGCTGGGAAGTGTGCCACTACGTATAATTCGTTGAGGTGGGTTCTCAGGGGCTTTTTGCCTAGCTGTCTCTTAATGACGGTCCTGATCTCCGCCTCCTGAATGGCAGGGGTTACAGGCCTCAGTCACGGTGCCTACCTATTGCTGCTTACTAGTCTTCCTCCTCCTCCTCTCCCTTCTCCTTCCCCTTTTCTCCATCTTTCTCCTCTTTTTCTCCACCACCATCATCATCATCTTCATCATCTTCTTTTATACGCACAGTTGGTAACAAGTTAAAAAGCTAAAAAAAAAAACAAGTAAAAAAGTTTTACTAGCTGGGCACCAGTGGCTCACGCCTATCTTCCCAGCTACTCAGGAGGCTGAGATCTGAGGATCACAGTTCAAAGCCAGCCCAGGCAGGAAAGTCCGTGAGATGCTTATCTCCAATAAACCACTAGAAGACTGGAAGTGGCGCTGTAGCTCAAGCAGTAGAACGCTCGCCTTGAGCTGAAGAGCTGAGGGACAGCGCCCAGGCCCAGAGTTCAAGCCCCACAACCAACAAAGAAAAAAGAAAAAAAAAGTTTTACTATACTCATGCAATTTCGATTCATCTGCACTTAACCAACTAACCAAGTTATGGCAGGTTGTGTATCTATATCATTGTTTCACCTACCTATTTTTACATCTAAACATATAAAGTTGTGAAGTCAAGAATCATAAACTCACATTTTTGGGCAGTTAAAAAAGCTGCTCTCATTATTTACCATAGCTAAGATATGGAACCAACCCAGATGCCCCTCAGTAGATGAATGGATCAAGAAGATGTGGTATATATACACAATGGAATTCTATGCCTCCATCAGAAAGAATGACATTGCCCCATTTGTTAGGAAATGGAAAAACTTGAAAAAAATTATATTAAGTGAAGTAAGCCAGGCCCAAAGAAACATAGGTCCCATGGTTTCCCTCATTTGCAATATCTAGTATATGTCTGAGTCAAGCAGCAAAGGTCAGATAATGTGATGTTAGGAAAATGAACCCTTAGATATGTATTTTAATGTTTTTTTCTTTCATGCATTTGTTTCTAACGCATTTATAAGATTATCTCTTTGTTGCTTTGTATGTCCCTCCCCCACAGTATAACCCCTGCTTTCACTATATTTGATGTCAGTATAACTTCTGGAGGAGATGGGGAAAAACAAGTCATTTAAGGATACAGGTGGAACTGTTGCAACAATGAGAAGTACAAGTTGTCATGTCGAAAACGAGCTTTACAACGTTGGTGTGGGGGGGGGGAGGAGGAAGATTGGGTGGGGGGGTGGGGGGAAGGCTGGGAAGGGATGTGAAGGGTACACAAAGGAGGAGGCTGCAATGCTTGATAAGAAATGTACGCATTATCCTGCCCATGTAATTGTAACCCCTCTGTACAGTATGTTCACACAAAAAAATTAAATTTAAAAAGCTGCTCTGTGTGCTTCCACAGCAGCGTTATACCCAAATATTCAAATGTTCATGAGTTGATGATTAAGGTTCTATTGAGAATATAGATCAAATGAGAGATGACTACAAACTTTTCATGAACATGGTATATCTTTTCATTCACTTAGGTATTATTTTCTTTCATCATTGTTCTGTGCGTTTCCATGTAAATATGCTGGATGTCTTTTGTTAACATTATTTATAAGTAGCTCAGACTTTTTGATGGTCTTATATGTGAATCCATTTTTAAGGGGTTTTTTGCTGCCAAAATATTAAATCCAACTGTCCTTGAGTATCAGCCTTCATCCCGAGGCGTCCTTAAAGGTGTACATTTGTCCAAATAAGTGTTGTGATGCTTTGTTTTGTTGTTGTTAGTAACAGGATTTTCTGCATACACAATCACACTGTCTGTGCATAGGACGGGTTTGTGTCTGCCTTTCTAATCTGTATGCTTCCGTATTTTTTTCTCTCGTCTTTCTGCACTCACTAGCACCTCTGGTGCAATGCGGAACAGAATAGTGGTGGAAGCACTCTTAACCTCATTCCCAGTCTTTGGGAGAAAGCGCTCTACCATTCAGCAGCAAGTACTTGCTGAGGGTTTTGCGTGAGGGTTTTGAAGATGCCTTTTAAGGAAGTTCCTTTCCACTCCTTGCTTTCTGGAGGATTTAACCTTGAATGGGTTTACATTTTTGCCAAATATTTCTCTGCACTGAGAGAAACATATCACTTTCTTCTCTGTTAAATTACAATAGTGCATTGCATTTTTTAAAATATTAAACCAACCTTACATTTATCAGACCAAGCACACTTGGTCGTGATTTATTATTACCTATTATTAGATTGTATTCACATTTTGTGAAAGATCTCAGCCTCTATGATCACAGAACATATTGGTCTATAATTTTCTTCCTGTTTCAAGTTAGATGCTATCACTTTACTTTTCGATTTCTATTTCTCTAATTCTTTCTTTCTTTCTTTTGGGCATAGCATAGTATTCTGGTGTTCCATTTTAATTCTTCCACTTGCTTTTTAGCTATAGATATTTGTGAGTGGTTGCTATATAAATTACGATAACCTCCCACAACCTAATATGATCTGTTTATATATCTGTCAATGTATGTTGACTATAGAATGATTTCTACACTATAGCTCCAGCCCTCTGTATCAACATGCTTGAGAAATACTATTACCATACAATTACCATAACAATTTTTGGACTCCTCTCATTTTCTTTATTCCCTTTAGTAGAGATGAAGAGCACTGGTCTTTTCTGTCCATGCCTCGTTCCAGGGTCCTCACTAAATTTCCTAAATTCAGGTGTTGTTTGCTCTCTAATCAGAACTTTCATTAGCACTCTTTCATTTTCAATTTTCGGGGTTGAACCCAAAGCCTTCTCTTTGCTCCGCTGACTACCACTTGAGCCATGCCTCTAGCCTCGCTTTTTAAATCTTTTGGAAAGAGAGCCTCACAGACTTCTCTGACCAGTCTGGCTTCCGACCCCTGGCTTCTGATCTCCAATCTGAAGTCCTCCAGATCTCAGCCTCTGGAGCAGCTGGGATTACAGGCGTGAGGCATGAGCTCCCCTTGTAGCATGAATCTGCTTGATATACTATCTCCATACTTGTTACCTGAACTGTATTTCTTTTACCTTTGAATTGTGCTATTAATGTGTGTTCCATTTAATCATATAGATGCAAAATCAGGTCGCTTCCACATGCAAGAGTGTAATAAAACCACGAGTGACAGAGCTTGCCCTGCTCTTCCCACACGAATTGTCTAGAAATTGGTGTGTTTTACACCTGCGCCTCTGACATCTCCACAGTTCTCAGCCTCTTTCCCGTGCAGACGGCACAGCCCTGGGGCATTGCTTTATGGACTGAAGTTTTACGTTGACAGATTGTTCATGATATCACTTTAAAATGTCATCCCAGGCCAAGGACCGGCTCGTGTCACCCCAGTTACCTAAGAGGTTGGGATCAGGAGGATTGCAGTCCCATGCCAACAACAAGTTGGTGAGATCTCATCTTAACCAATCAAAGAGTCATGGTCGTGTGGGCCCGTCCTACTACCTGCACAGATAGCTTAAATGCGGGGACAGTTGACTAGGCTCGATTCAACGGAAGCAAGTCCCTCTTTCAAAAATAGCTGCAGCAATAAGGCAGGAGTGGTAGAGAGCCTGCCTTAGGAGTATTAGCCCAACGGCAGTCTTAGAAGAGGAAAAAAAGATGACAAATGTCATCCCATTATCTTCTGACTTGACCATTTTCTGGTTAAAAAAAAACTTGACATTTGTATAATCACTTTCTGAATGTAACGTGTCATTTTTCTCTAAGTATATTTTAACATTTAAAATTTGTATTTGGATTTCTGCAACTTGTCTTTGATGTGTATACGTGTGATTCTGTTCATATTTATCTCATTTGGTGCCCCGTGAGCTTCCTACAACATGGAAATTTTGTGATATTTCTTTAAAGACACTTTCCTGCTGCATGATCTGTGGCCTTGTCGGAGCTCTAAGAGCCTTGTCTGAGATGGCTCGATATTGTCCCACAGGCTCCTGAGGCTCCGTTTGTCTCCTCCAACGCTCTCCCAGTGCTTCGGAAATGACGGTTTCTACCCAGCTGTTTCCAGGTTCACCAGTCCCTTCTGCCGTGCTCCTGCTGCTGTGGATCCGGTGCTTCTGTCACTGAGCACTGACGTTCTGCTCCATCCGCAGTCCTCCGCAGAGCTTCCACGTCCTCAGCACCCGCGTGCATTCCCTGACACTCTTCAACGCGGGGCCACAGGGCACTTCACACCTCCATGCTGGCATGGCACTACTTCCTGCTCTGTCTCCAGCATGATTCACGTTTTCTTGTCTCTTCACGTGTTAGGGTTTGAGTGCTGTTGTTGCACACAAACAATGATGGCTCTGGACTTGTGTGTGCCACTCAGGGACTGTTCTTCGGCGTTAACGAGACAGGACTCAGCTCTGCCCACACAGCTGAGTCTCCCACCTGCAAACAGCCATGAGCAGCCAGCCTCTGGTTTGGGTACTTCACAGAGGCTTGAGTCTTCCCGTCTGGAGATCTTCCCTCTAATGGTGTAGAAGACCCAGAGCCCCAAATTCTCTCTTCTAATACCCCAGTCTAGGACAACTGCTTTCTGGAATGTTCCCAGTACACAGTGGTGACTTTGAACATTTTGCTAAGTGCCCATATTTCAAGGGTAGAATCCCTTTCCTCTCTAGTCTAGGCCTCTATCAGAAACTCACAGTACCATCAAAATGTGTTTGCGTGTCATTTCCAATATTATAATGATCTCTTGTGGGGTGGGTGTAGCCATGCCATGAACTTCAAACTCCACGAAACAGATCTTAGTCTTGCCTCCTGAAAACTACAGTAACTCTTGGTAATTCTAACCCAAATTAGCATTGGATATTGTCTTCTTCCCCAGAAGTTCTCACAGCACTGTGTGGAAAACCAGAGACCAGACAGGTAAGTATTACCTGTGATTCTTTATCCAAAACCTTGAAAAAAAGTATCAGAAGAGAGGAAGTTTAAAAGCACCAACAGAAAGTCCAAATTAGACAATAATACTCACTTTTCACGAACAACCATCCTCAGATACACAATCGCCTCTCTGTACATAGTCTCTCCTCACGGGCATGGTCATCTCTCACGGACACGGTCATCTCTCACGGACACGGTCACCTCTCACGGGCACGGTCACCTCTCACGGACACGGTCACCTCTCACGGGTACGGTCACCTCTCACGTACACGGTCATCTCTCATGGACACGGTGACCTCTCACGGGCACGGTCACCTCTCAGGGACACGGTCACCTCTCACGGGCACGGTCATCTCTCACGGACACGGTCATCTCTCACGGACACGGTCATCTCTCACGTGCACGGTCACCTCTCACGTGCACTGTCACCTCTCACGGGCATGGTCACCTCTCACGGGCACGGTCACCTCTCACGGGCACGGTCACCTCTCAGGGACACGGTCACCTCTCACGGACACGGTCACCTCTCACGCGCACGGTCACCTCTCACGCGCACGGTCATCTCTCACGGGCACGGTCACCTCTCACGTGCACTGTCACCTCTCACGGGCACGGTCACCTCTCACGGGCACGGTCACCTCTCACGTGCACGGTCATCTCTCACGGGCACGGTCATCTCTCACGGACACGGTCACCTCTCACGGGCACGGTCACCTCTCACGGGCACGGTCACCTCTCAGGGACACGGTCACCTCTCACGGACACGGTCACCTCTCACGCGCACGGTCACCTCTCACGCGCACGGTCATCTCTCACGGGCACGGTCATCTCTCACGGGCACGGTCATCTCTCATAGGCACGGTCATCTCTCACGGGCACGGTCATTCTCATGTACACGGTCATCTCTCACGGGCACGGTCACCTCTCACGGGCACGGTCACCTCTCAGGGACACGGTCACCTCTCACGGACACGGTCACCTCTCACGCGCACGGTCACCTCTCACGCGCACGGTCATCTCTCACGGGCACGGTCATCTCTCACGGGCACGGTCATCTCTCATAGGCACGGTCATCTCTCACGGGCACGGTCATTCTCATGTACACGGTCATCTCTCACGGGCACGATCATCTCTCTTGGACAGCATCTTTTTCTCATGTTAATATCATGTCCCCTCCTAAAAATGATTTTGGGGAAAACTGCTGTCCTAGGAATCTTCAGGAAATGTTGCTAGAATTAAAAGCCTTCCTTGCTCCCTTTCTTGGTCTGGCTCGGAGCTGGCTTTTATCACCTATTGTGTTTTCAGGGTTTTCCCAGCGCGTGGACCTGGGGAAGCAGAGGGAAGCTGTCAGCGCTCTGCCACATCCTCGCTGCCGTGAGCGTCCGCGCTGTGTCTCACCTCAGCGCTTCTTCTGTAAAGTTAAGATGAGAAAAAATGCTTAGCATTTAATCCTGAGATTTAAAAGGGACAGATCTATCACTGATATTTGTTTTGAGACAATAAGTAAACTATAAAAATAATTTAAAATTAAATTAATTCATTTTTTCTAAACATAGGAAAGTTAACACAGTAAAACAGGACAGTCCTCCCCGCCCCCCAGCTCGACAATACTGAATGAGGAGTAACAAAACTTTTTCAACACTGATAGTATATTTGGGAAAGGCACAGTCATTTTGAAAGTTTGGGGCCTTTCCCTGCAGTACTGAAGACATGCAAACCCCTAGCCCAGCAATTCCACTCCTGTTTCCTAAATAACTTTAGAAAATGTGCTCCAGAATTCACGAGGATACTGCTTTGCTGCGTCATCTTTATATCATAATCCAGACCTACCAGTAACCCAGCTCAATGGCAATGAGAGAGCAGACAAATCATGTTGGCAGAAGCGCACGGCGCTCACCTTCTAATGACAGGTCTCTCTGCGGGTGCGGGCCGCAAGCCTGGTTCATGTCCCCTGCCCCAAACTTATGAGCCCTGGTCAGCACAGCCAGCCCTCGGCTCCCAGTCCTCTGATGCGGCTTCCTCTCTTGCTCCACAACTCACCCGGGGGGGGGGGGGGGAGGGCAGCCTCCCTTCCCAGGACAGGACACCCCCACACCACGCCTGGGGGGGGACAGGGGGGAGGGCGGCCTCCCTTCCCTGGGCAGGACACCCCCACACCACGCCCGGGGGGGGGGAGGCCTCCCTTCCCTGGGCAGGACACCCCCACACCACGCCCGGGGGGGGGCAGGGGGGAGGGCGGCCTCCCTTCCCTGGGCAGGACACCCCCACACCACGCCCGGGGGGGGACAGGGGGAAGGGCGGCCTCCCTTCCCAGGACAGGACACCCCCACACCACGCCCGGGGGGGGGAGGCCTCCCTTCCCTGGGCAGGACACCCCCACACCACACCCGGGGGGCCAGGCGGGAGGGCGGCCTCCCAGGACATGTCCACCGCTGCGCTTAATGACATTTGAGCAGACTTTACCAGACTCATCAGGGTGGCACCCTCTGTCTATGACCCAGGATTCAATCCGCTTCACCCAGCTCTGAAATTCGCATCCTTGCCAGGTTTCAGGCTCTACCATGGAGACCGTGCCGCCCGCTAAGATCAAAGCCCCTCCACCCTCGCTCCCCACGCGTACAAGTGAGTGGCACCGTGGGTTCCAGCTCCCATTTCACTCCCCACCACCTCCCTGACGCTCGGTCTCCTTCCCCAGAGGGGGTTCCAAGGTCGGAACACGACAGCTTTGCCAACATCCTTACCTCATTCGCCCTTCGCTTGAAATCCCTGCATTCAGATTGTGCCTGCCTGGAAAAGCCTAACCCTGGTCAAGCCTCCTTCTGCTGTGCTGCCCCACAGCCAATGCTGGTGTAGAAGTTCACAGGAGACAGGGTGGACATGATCCACCCAGACACAGGGCGCGGCCCCCAGCTGGGCTCCACGCCTGCTCTGTCCATGCCTCTGTTCACGCTGGGCTTCCATGGCAAACTCATCCCCGGCCCTTCCCCCTCCTCCTCCGCTCAGACCAGCACTCAGCAGCCCACCAAAGCAGCAGGGGGAATGCTACTCGTTCTGTGGTGACAACCCCCACTTCCAAAAATAATTTGCTTTTTGATGCTTTTGTCAATGTTCACAACACACTGTTAAAGCATAACATGTCCCGGGCCTGTGGAGACAGAGAGGGCGAGATCGGTCGCTTTCTATGAAGACACAACTGACTAAAGTGAGTCATAAACACAGTTTGCGTCTATAGCCACAGCTTCACATCTGTGATTCAGTCACCCATAGATCAAATATTCTCGAAAGAGCTTTATCGAGTATGAACAACTGGGTGTGACAACCGTTTGCGTAATGTTCCTAGCACATTAGGCATCCCAAGTCATCTAGAGACGATGACATAAAAGCACGTATGTGTAGATCATGTTCGTTTTCTATATGAAACATGAGCATTCGGGGATTTTGGTACACTCGGGGCTCCTGGAACCAATCTCTTGAGATAGAGATGATTGATAAATTGATTAGGCGGGGGGACAATCAAAGGTAAACAAATGAATGAGTAAACAAGACAGATGCTAGTGAAGGGAATGAGCAGCAGAAGAATGCAATCAAGTTGGGATAAGGAAGCTCCCAACAGCAACATTTTTTTTAAAAATCTCAAAGGTGGGGCTGGGAAGGTGGCTCAGTGGTAGAGTGCTTGCCTTGCATGCCTGAGGCCCTGGGTGTGATTCCTCAGCACCACATAAGCAAAAAGGAAAAAGCTGGAAGTGGCGCTGTGGCTCAAGTGGTAGAGCACTAGCCTTGAGCTGAAGAGCTGAGGGACAGCGCCCAGGCCCAGACTTCAGGCCCCACGACTGGACCAAAAAAAAAAAATCTCAAAGGTCAGCTCTGGAAGCTATAATTTACTCTTAATGGAGAATAATGCCATTTTTAACCAGTTGTGTAGTCATAACTCTCAACTGTAGCTAGATAAACACACCAGGGCCCTGACACTTGACACTAGGAAATGTGAAGCCTTTTTCTGCCCAGGGGGTGTCAGTCCAGGCTTGTCACACACACACCCTTTCCTTGCACACATACCATCATGAAAATCAACTGAGAAAATGAGGCCACGCAATTTAAGATTACATAGACATGCAGGCCAAGCAAGGTGAGACAATTTAACTATTCCCCCCTCCACGGGGGCATCGGGGAGCTCAGGCTCCCGGCTTGCTGTCTAAGAGATCCACCCTCCTACGCTGGGCATGGTCGCTGGGCATGGCGGCCTGACACGGCAGCCGCACCCCCACCTCCACGAGGCCCCGGCAGGTTCCGCAAATGACTAGGGCTGTGTTCTGAATTTCTTACCTACTTGACTGGGTGTATTCCCAAATTTAGCTCTCATGCTGAAAAAATAACACGCATTATGTCTCTTCACGTGGCACAAAGCTTTTAATTTCCCCAGCTCAATTATAATTAGAAAGTATCTAAACTTTACCTCAGTGATTTGGCTTTTCCATTAATAACTGGATCCTCAGAATCAATCTCTTCAAAACTCTCCTTCAGACACCCACTTCTGTTTCTCAGCACAGCACACGGACGGGATTCTGGTTCCTTGTGAATGTCAGACTACAGGAAAGAGCCCCGGTGCCCAGGAGAGGACCGAGGTGTCCCCTTGTGACCAGGACTTACTTCAACCATCCGCCGCCGCCATCTGCTGAGCAAAGGGGTCAGATGCTTGTCAGAAAGCGAGAGGACAGCAGGCTTGATCTAAAACCTTTTCATAATGAAGCAGTCCAAAACAAAAGGGTAACCTGTACACACCAATGGGCCTCTCAATACAGAGATTGTGTAAGTCCTTTTTTCATTACTGTAACAAAATACCCGAGCAAAGCACCTTAAGGAACGCCCTGTCCGGACTCCAGGTCAGAGGCCACACCCTGGCTGCTGGGGGTCACTGTGGGGGGGGGGCGGGGAATGTGGCCCAGCTGAGCTGCTCTGCCTGGTGGAGGGAAGGAAGCAGAGAGGAAGGCCAGAAGGGCCCAGGGACAAGGCACACCCTTCACCCTAGTGTGAAGTCCAGCAGACACACCCGTGCACCCGCCCCCCTCCCGGGAGCAGCACAGCTGGAGACATGCCTCCCACGGGTGGGGTTGCTGCACACCCGCACGGGAACCTCACCCGCCACGCGGGGCACCTCTCACGCTCAACCGGCCGGGGAAGAAGAGCACCGCGGGACTGAGGAGACAGGTGCCGGGCCGCGCTGACCCGCGTCTTCCCAACAGCCCAGCAGCCCTGGGGGTGATGCTGTCTGGACAGACACTTCCATCAACAGTTTGGTTACAAGCTACAAGCTATTGTCAAGGGCTGGAGGCATGGCTCAAGTGGTGTATCGCCTGCCTAGTGAGTACAAGGTCCTGAGTTCAAACCCAGTGTAGAAAAGAAATGTATTCTCATCGAGCGCATTGCAAATAAAGCCAAGAACAGAGTACAGCAGTCTGTTTAAATGATTCCCTTGCAGACCGTCTGTTGGAAGGTGGTTATTCAACGCCTGTCTCAAGGCTGATCCTATTTTATTCAGCACCATCTCACGTGACGCTGGGGAGGACCACGAGGGACCCACTTCCTGTCCGCGCCCTTGGCCCACCTCCCGGACCAGGGCCACAACTGGCCAGTGGCGGCCAGCACTTTCGGAGACCCTCCCACGGCCACAGCTCACAGGGCAGTACGGGGTCTGCAGCCATCAACACCAGTGGAGTGAGAGAAAAACCCACCACGAAGCAAGGCCGAGCTGGGCCAAAGCACTGTCACGTGGAAGGAAGGAGCCTTCCTCCCACAGGGGGAAGGTCAGGGCAGAGCGCGGGGCCAGAGCGCAGCACGGCGACCCCTCCAGACGCCTCGCAGGCCAGTCTGCTGGCCTCCCCTCAGCCTGCCTTCACCACCACCAAGTGCCACAGGCTGAGGAGACAGGCCCAGAAACGAGGAGCTGCTGTCCCCCAGCCTGTTGGAGGGACTCGCCCGTGGCCAGGCGTGGGGTGGGGGTAATCTCGCACGACCAGCCTTCCTGGACCTTGCGTGCACTCAGAAACAGCAGCAGAGCCTGAACCCAGCACCAAGTGAACTCTGCACACCTGACTTGAATGCTCCCTAATGAGTGAAATAAGAATGACAGACTGGTGTGTGTGTGTGTGTGTGTGTGTGTGTGTCTGTCTGTCTGTCTGTCTGTCTATCTGTCTGTCTGTCTGTGCTAGGGAAGTACTCTTCCACTGGAGGCATGTCCTTGGCCCTTTCGGCTTATTTGTTTTGAGAAAGGGTCTCACTGCTACCTTTGCCCAGGCTGGTCTCAAACTGGGGAGTCATCTTGGCTGTTTCCCCAATAGCTGGGATTCCAGGAATGTGCCCACTGACAGTTCCAGACCACAGAGCAGCTGGCAGTGCTCACATCATGGCCCACCCTCCCCACCCACCACGCGGACACACACACACACACAAACACACACAAGGACGCGTACCGGCCCCGGCCGGTCCCCACGTCTGTGGCTCAGACCACAGAAGGAGAGGTGGAAGAGGGCACCGCGTTGGCTGTTTGGGGCAAGTTACTCCCCTGAACACCAGACACCAGCACACAAGCATCTGCACACTCCCCTGAAAGCACCCAGAGAACCTCTGGTTGTGCACACTGTCCTGAAGGCTCCTGGAACATTCCTGATTGTGCATGCTCTCCTGAAGGTTTCTGGAACATTCCTGACTGTGCATACTGTCCTGAACGCTCCCAGAGGACCTCTGATTGTGCACTCTCCTGAAGGTGCTGGGGCACTGCCTGGTTGTGCACACTCTCCTGAACGCTCCCAGAGGACCTCTGGTTGTGCACGCTCTCCTGAAGGTGCTGGGGCACTGCCTGGTTGTGCATACTCTCCTGAAGGCACCCGAGAACCTTGCTTGTGCTCACTCTCCTGAAGGTTCTGGGGCGCCTCCTGATTGTGCACACTCCCCTGACAGCGCCTGGAGCACCTCCTGATTATGCACACTTTAAAGATTTTAAGTGTAATCCTAGACTCAGGAAACAGAATGCCATAGATCTCTGGGCTGGGGATTTCCAGTATGCAGACACTGCAGGGAAGGAACAGGGGAAAAGCAAGGTTTCCTTCGGACAACAAAAGCCTAACACTGACCATGCGTTTACTCACCATGAGGCTGCTGAGGCCACGTCACACACGCAGATCAACATACCCAAGTCCTCCCCAGGAAGTTGAGACAGACCAAGCCCTCCTCCCTGGCAGAGGAGCTGTCAGAGCAGTCCTAGAGATGCTGCCTGCACTTACCAAGCGGAGCTGGCAGTGAAGACAAAGGTCCCACGGACAACAAGCCAAGTCACTATTTGGAGCCGAAGTGCACAGCAGCGTACTAACATTCCGGGGCGTCTATGTGTTTGCTGCATTTAACCAGCATTTCCTGCACATCTGAGACCCCAAAACCCTCTGCCCACCAAGGCACAGCTAATTCTTGGGAAGAGGAGACATGGTGGCTGAGCGTGTGGGTTAACACCTCCGACCTCCTGTGGAGGAAGCAGAGGGAAGAGAGAAGAGCCCGGGTTGGGACCACTTGCTCAGGTTGCGGGGGTGCAGGCGCGGCTCCGACACAGGATGGGGGAGGGGAGGCTGGCTCTTCTAGGTCCTGGGCTCTGTACACTAAAGCAGCTTCAACAGCCAAAAAGCTTTTGAAGAGTGCAAAGGCAATTTGAGAGACAATTACATTTATGTAAAAACTTGTTGTCCGTCTGTCTGTGTATGTGTGCACGTGCACACACACACACACACACACACACACACACACACACACACCCATTCATTAGTGTTTCTGTAAGTGCAGCTTGATTGAAAAGCCTCTGGTTTGCTACAAAGGTTTCAGATGCAACCACTAAAAAGACTTTAGGCTAAACCTGGAAGGGGGGGGGCCTATTATGCAACAATTTCTTGTTCTTGCCAAACACCGGCGCTCGTTGAGAAGAGACAGCAGCACACCTGTCCCTTGGCACGGACTTGAATCGACACACGCCCCGGGGCAGACGGCCAACGGCCTGTCACCTGAAGATTCACCTGAAGGATTTAACAGAGTTCTTACAAGCTTCCATGAAAGCCTTCCATGCTTACGAGGAGGTCTTCCTCGGGTAGGAGGGGCACCGAAGCTTCGGGAAGGGAAACGCCGGCCCGGCGGCAGCGAGGGGCAGCGGCGCCCACGGCCCCTTGGGCCCGTCCGCAGCCAGGGAGGCCGCGGAGGCCGCGGAGGCCGGGGAGGCCGGGGAGGCCACGGAGGCCGCGGAGGCCGGGGAGGCCGGGGAGGCCGCGGAGGCCGGGAAGGCCGGGGAGGCCGGGGAAGCCACGGAGGCCGGGGAGGCCGGGAAGGCCGGGGAGGCCTCGGAGGCCGGGGAGGCCGCGGAGGCCACGGAGGCCGGGGAGGCCGCGGAGGCCGGGAGGCCGTGGAGGCCACAGAGGCCGGGGAGGCCGCGGAGGCCGGGGAGGCCGGGGAGGCCGCGGAGGCCGCGGAGGCCGGGAAGGCCGGGAAGGCCGGGAAGGCCGGGGAGGCTGCGGAGGCCGCGGAGGCCGGGGAGGCCGCGGAGGCCGCGGCCACGCGCTTCGTTCGGCGGCCTCCACTCCGAACCCGTCCCCGGGAAGGCACCGGCCGAGCCGCGGCTCTGCTTTGGAAAGACGGGTCTGTAAGCAGAATTCTCCCCCTTTTCCGAAGCGGCGGGCGGGCGGCGGGTCAGGGAGGAGGCGCCCTCGCCGCCGCCGAGGCCAGCCGGGCCGGGCCGGCGGGGTGGGACCGGGTGGACCGGGCGTCCTCCCAGGGCTGTGCGTCCCAGCTGGCTGCCGGCCGTGCTGCCGCCGAGGGGTCCGGGCTTGGCCCTGCGCCCTTGGAGGAGATGGCGGGTCCCCAGCCCGCCTCCCTCTGCTTCCCACCTGCCATGAGTAGCTTTGCTCGGGGACGCGCTCCCTGCCGGGATGGACTGGGCCCCGGCCCCCGCCAGCCAATCACAGCCTGAAGCCTCAGAACCCCGCCCCCGCCAGCCAATCACAGCCTGAAGCCTCAGAACCCCCGCCCCCGCCAGCCAATCACAGCCTGAAGCCTCAGAACCCCGCTCCCGCCAGCCAATCACAGCCTGAAGCCTCAGAACCCCGCCCCCGCCAGCCAATCACAGCCTGAAGCCTCAGAACCCCGCCCCCGCCAGCCAATCACAGCCTGAAGCCTCTGGAACCCCCCCACGCCAGCCAATCACAGCCTGAAGCCTCAGAACCCCACCCCCGCCAGCCAATCACAGCCTGAAGCCTCAGAACCCCCGCCCCCGCCAGCCAATCACAGCCTGAAGCCTCAGAACCCCGCTCCCGCCAGCCAATCACAGCCTGAAGCCTCAGAACCCCGCCCCCCGCCAGCCAATCACAGCCTGAAGCCTCAGAACACCCCCCCCCCCCCCACACACACACACACACACACACACACCAGCCAATCACAGCCTGAAGCCTCAGAACCTTTCCACCCCCCAACACACACACCAGCCAATCACAGCCTGAAGCCTCAGAACCCCCCCCCCACACACACACCAGCCAATCACAGCCTGAAGCCTCAGAACACCCCCCCCACACACACACACCAGCCAATCACAGCGTGAAGCCTCAGCACCTTTCCACCCCCCCCAACACACACACCAGCCAATCACAGCCTGAAGCCTCAGAACACCCCCCCCCACATACACACACACACACACCAGCCAATCACAGCCTGAAGCCTCAGAACCTTTCCACCCCCGCCCCTCCTCCCAACACACACACCAGCCAATCACAGCCTGGAGCCTCTAGAACCCTCGACCCAAGCAGACCTGCCCTCGTCAAGCGCTGTGTCCAAGTCTTTGACGCCCCGTGGAAAGCTGAGGGACACCGCAGGAGGTCTTGGCCTTGCCGGGAGGAGGCCCTGAGCGCAGGGAGAGGGAAGGAGCCTGGAGCCGGTTCTCAGCGGTGGCACAGCTGCAGACAGGCCGTGCGGCTGACGGACAGTGTGAGGAGCTTTAAGGATATTCCAAGTGAGCTTCCATTTTCTTCCCAGTGTTCTAGTACCCATGTATCAATGCTATTAGCCACTGACACCGTCCGCAGACTTCAATTAATCATCAGGATCCATTGTTATGTGAGCTGTGTGCGGGCCTGGTTCAGATCCACAGCGGCCACCAAAGACAGCCTGGTCCCTGCTGGGGTCGCCCAGGGGACTGCTCCCGGACAGGCTCAGCCCGGCCCTGCCGCACCCGAGCTGCCACGGACGGATCAAGACTTAGTGATTTAGTTTTGGAGGCTGCGGAGTCCAAGGCCAGGGACAGCAGTGTCATCCCACAGCAGAAGGTGGGAGGGCCAGAGAGCAGGAGGAGGGAGGGGAGGAGGGAAAACTTGCCTTTGTAGCATACCCATTGATGGTAATACTATCATCTGCCTCCACGGGATCTCCCCGTTCAATACGGTGACATTAGAGATTACATCTCTAACACCCACTCTTCGGGAGATGCCTTCCGACCACAGCATTCCAACTCTAGGTTCCAAAACTCATGTCCTTCTCACGTGCAAAACACATTCTCACCATCCAAGTCTCAACTTGCTCCAGGTTCAACTCCAAATTCCAATCAGAAGAGTCCCGAGTCTCTTCCTCTCCACTATGTATGCAACTGGAGATGCAGTTCCCCCAGGCAAGGGCTCCTCCAGCTTTGGGCTTAGACCAGGTCCTTCCAAAGTCTAATGGGACGGCGGGTGCAGGAGAGACACTCCTATTTGGAAGGAAGAAATGAAAAGTGATTAGCAGGCCCTCGTCAAGTCCAAAACCTCACAAGACAGATGGCACTCAAGATTCTAAAATGATCACTCGCTCCTGGGCCACCTGTTGACACACAAGACGCTGGACCCAAAGCTCCAAGCTCCTCTGCCCGTGGCTTACTGGGCTCAGCTTCCAGAGGCTGTCAGCTAAGATGTTCTCACGAGTTTTGTCATCACTCTATCAACATGGGAGCTCTGGCCAAGCGATCCAAACCCCACACCTGAGCTTGTTTCTGGCTGTCCTCAGTCTGGGGGACCCCATGGTGCCATCCCAGGGGGGCCATGTCATCCCGGAGCCCATTCATATACACGACTGCCTACAGCTTTAAGGCTGTCTGCTGCACAGGTGACTGCCTAAGCGCCCCATTGTACCATTTCCCTTCGCTGTCATTTTTTTGCAATAAAGAATTAATAACAACAAAAAAAAAACCAGGTGTTTTTAATAAGGATTATAAAAGTGATCAGACAGGCCGGGCACTGGTGGCTCAAGCCTGTAATCCTAGCTACTCAGGAGGTTGAGATCTGAGGATCGCAGTTCAAAGCCAGCCTGGGCTGGAAAGTCCATGAGACTCTTATCTCCAATGAACCACCAGAAAACCAGAAGTAGCACGGTGGCTCAAGTGGTAGAGCACTCACCTTGAGTTGGAGAGCCTCAGAGACAACATGCAGGCCCAGAGTTCAAGCCCCATGACTGACAAAAAAAAATAAAAAAAGTGATCAGAAATCCCTGGTGAGGGCTGGCCGTCCATGCTCCGAAATGAGAATGACAGGGCGGCCGACAACCTAACCTAGTTGTCTTAAAAGTATAGGATGGGGTCAGCAGAAAAGCATCTGCCTAGCAAGCTCAAGGCCCTGAGCTCAAACCCCAGGAGAAAGAAGAAGAGAGAGAGGAAGAGGAGGAAGAAGAGGAGGAGGAGGAGGGGGAGGAGGGAGGTTGAGGGGGAGGAGGAGGAGGAAGGGGAGGAGGGAGGTTGAGGGGGAGGAGGAGGAGGAAGAGGAGGAGAAGGAGGGGGAGGAGGAGGAGGAGGAAGAGGAGGAGGAGGAGAAGTAGGGGAGGAGGAGGAGGAAGAGGAAGAGGGGGAGGAGGAGGAGGAAGAGGAGGAGGAGAAGGAGGGGGAGGAGTGGGAGGAGGAGAAGGTGGGAGAGGAGGAGGAGGAGAGGGAGGAGGAGGAGGAGGAGGGGGAGGAGGAGGAGGAGGAGAAGGAGGAGGAGGGGGAGGAGGAGGAGGAGAAGGAGGGGGAGGAGCAGGAGGAGGAGAAGGAGTGGGAGGAGGAGGAGGAGCAAGAGGGGGAGGAGGAGGAGGCGGAGGAGGATCCCCCTTTAGTACAGTGGGAGGCAGAGGTGACGGAGTGGCCGAGGGGTGAGTCCGCTCAAGGTACACTGGACGCACAGGTGGGCATGCCAAATACCCTCCCCTCCCACTAGCCGATGTGAATACAATTTGGGGGAGTGGAAGAAGCACCAAGTTTCACTGACAGATCTTCACAAAGCTGCTTCAAAGACCCAGTGTGGGAAGGGCCTGCTGGGAATTCTCGCATATAGGGGAGACAGGCATTTTCAAGTCAAGTGTCCAGACTCCAAAGTATGAGAGGGAAGCTGTGTCCCCCAAGCCACCGCTGGAGAGCAGAGCGCACGGCCTTTGCAGGCTGAGGAGGGGCGCGGCCACCCCCGGGGCCACGCTCAGGCTGGGTCACGGCAGAAGCAGAGGGGGAGAGGCCCGAGCCGCACTGGAAGCCTGGGTGTACCAGGGAGAAGACCAGCGGGCAGGAGGGAGAGGTGCCCATATTTCCAGGCACCCACCTCTCCCTCCTGATGAGATCTCTTGGCCACCTACTCATATTTTCTAAGAAGTCCTGGGCTACAGAGACAAAAATCAAGTCAGCGCCTCGTGAGTCACAGCTCGGGAAAACCATGTGTCGCTCAAAGGTGATGAGTTAAATTACACAGTGGTCGGTACCTTGCACAGCTGTGTGCTAGAGGTGTTTTTTTTGGGGGGGTCCGGTCGTGGGGCCTGAACTCTGGGCCTGGGCGCTGTCCCTCGGCTCTTCAGCTCAAGGCTAGCGCTCTACCCCTTGAGCCACAGCGCCACTTCCAGCTTTTTTCTTTTTGCTTATGTGGTGCTGAGGAATGGAACCCAGGGCCTCAGGCATGCAAGGCGAGCACTCTCCCACTGCGCCACCTTCCCAGCCCCATTAGAGGTCGTTTTGTCCCCGTCATATATCTCAAATAGGACTGCTGGACATTAACCTGAAATGAAACCATGACAGCTGCTCTCTGGTAGCGCACAGACCTTGCCCACGAGCCCGATAAATCGCAATCTTCCAATCAGACCACCTATCGCATCAACCGGGCGACAGCAGCTCTGGCTCTCCGCCTGGGCCTCCTGTCTGCTGTGCTGTGGCTGAGCCAGCCTCGCTGGACTAGCCCCTACCAGGCGGTCTGCAAACGGTCTCCGGCGTGACAGGTGCTGAGAGATGCCAGGCCTGGGAAGGGGTGGCCTCAGGTGGGGACCAGGCCCTGCCCGGCCCTGACCAGGGCGACTGAGTCCTGGGATTTCCCACCAGGGACCTGACAACATGGAATTCTGCCGTCTCCAGGTACGATCGATGTCTCACCTCAGCTGGACCTGTTACTTGTCCCGCAGCCTGGGACCCTCTTGCCCTGCCCCCCCATCCCACAGCCTGGACCCCTCCACACACACACACACCCGTCCCAGGACTGTGCTGAGTCTTCTCACACACGAGCTCTCCATAAAGCAGGCATACAGAGGATGTGCTTGACAGTGACTAAGTGTGTGCACACATGTGCATGTGTCCAGACGTCTATGCGTGCGCTTGTGTGATGCACACATCTTCCATCGGGGCAGAGCGTCTCCTGACCTTCCATGCCCACACTCCTGTTCCTGCTTGGGGTCCACTCCTGGGTGAGAACCGGACACCCACAGAACATGCTACACCCTGCGCTCCATCCCCTCCAGATCCAACCAAGAAGCAGCCCGTGCTCTTCCTAAACCCAAGAACTAGCTGACTTACAGGGTAGCTGGGTAGCATAGCAGGGACCGCGTGTGGATGGCACAGAGCCACCCGGGAGCAGGGAACACACCTACTGTTTTAACTAGTTGTGAGCACTTTTTGAGTCACAGAGGCCTGGATGATGAAAGTCACGTTTACCAGCAGAGCCTCTGGCAACTTCCAAGCTGCGTGGCACACTGAAAGCGGAGCGGCGCTGTCAGCCCTGACCACCACGCGCTGCACTGGCAGCTCTGCGGGACAGATCACACTTTCGCCACACCAGCTGCCACACACGTTCCACAATGGTGTAAAGCACACGCACGCTGCACACACGATCCGTACCCACTTCTGCACACCAGACCCTGCACACCACACCTTGCAACAAAACCCTGAGTGCTTCTGTGTTATACCAGAAGCAAGCAACGTCCTAAACATGTGTTTGCGGACTAGAACCACCCGTGAGGAGGACTTCACAGGGAAATTTTTAAGCTGTTTTTTGGTCTAACATAATGCTGTCCTGCTCTTTTGGTCTTAAATTCTTTTTGTGAAATTGTGATGAGAAAAAATTACTTTAATTAACATCTTCATTTAGAGATTTTAAGTGAGCAATCTTAATGCAGTTTGCATTTTTTCTAAGTTTTTTTTTTTTTTTTTTTTTTTTTTGGTTGGTCGTGGGGCCTGAACTCTGGGCCTGGGCGCTGTCCCTCAGCTCTTCAGCTCAAGGCTAGCGCTCTACCACTTGAGCCACAGTGCCACTTCCAGTTTTTCTGCTTATGTGATGCTGAGGAATCGAACCCAGGGCCTCATGCATGCAAGGCAAGCGCTCTACCACTGAGCCACCTTCCCAGCCCCATTTTTTCTAAGTTTTTATGGTCTACGGCCTCCTAGAAACCACTGAACACTGTGGCTTTGAGGGGACAATGGTTTCACAGGGGTCAACTTGTCCCCAGGCTCATCAAGTTGAGTATATTAAATATGAGCTGTATTTGACTTGTTACTCATCCCCTAAGGAAGCTGTTTAAAGGTGTGACTATGCATGTAGTATGCAGGTGTAGATGCCTTCGAACAGAACACTTCACTTGGCAGCCTCTTTCAGAGAACTTGCAGAGGGCTTACATTCTGACGGCGCAATAGACAAATCCAAACGAGTGTCCAGGCAGCGTCATGCGCTCCTCCACACAGAAGACAAACGGTGTTGAACAGCATGTACTTGAGGCTTGACTGGCCTTGGGTCAAGGTTACTGACGGAGCAGTGCTCGCACAGAGCAAAAGAGCAGGTTAGTAGCCAAGGACAGGGAGGCGGAAAGGAACAGAACAAGAGTGAGCTTGAGGAATCAGAAAAACCCATAGCAACTATGTGACTGGGATGTAGAGGGGATCATTTCTATATCTCAGTGCTAGACTCTGGAAGAGGAGGGAAACAGGTCTAGAAAAGGGAGGAAAGGAAGGATGCAAATGTTAAGTGAGAATCAGCATATGGGGCGAAGATGGAGGCCTTGTACGTTATAGTCAGAACACCAGAGGCCTGTGCTACAGTGCGAACGAGGGGCTTGTGTTATAGTTAGGTCCCAGGATTCCACTCTAACAAAGACTGAGACCCCTCAAGGAGTATTAATGAGGGATCTGGATCAAGTCTGGGATTTGCTGTGAAGTGTGGATTATAAGCTAAAGGTACACAGGCCAGACACAGCAACACACATCTATACCACCAATATTTGGAAGATTGAGACAGGAGGAGGATGAGTTCAAACCCAGCCTGGGCTATGTAGAGAAGGAAAGGAGAGGAGAGGAGAGGAGAAGAGAGGAGGGGAGGGGAGGGGAGGCAAGGGGAGGGGAGGCAAGGGGAGGGGAGGGGAGGCAAGGCAGGCCTCAGACACAGGGTGGAGTCCCTAAGACAGGCATCTTCAGAATGGATAGTTCATTTGGACTGTGTTTGAGATACTTATGGAACATGGAAAGAACACTGTGTTTCCAGAAGGTGGAAGCCTGAGGTTCTGGGAGCAGCCAAACTACGGATGAGGACGGGGGGGGATGCTGGAACTTTCTGTGCATTGGAAAGGCTGAGTAGACCAGATGCCTGGCAGACGCCGGAGACCCATCAGTTTCCAGGGAAGAGACGGCTCCACACCAGGGCTGTGGGCAGCTGGGAAGGAAGCCGGGAAGGAGGCAGCAGACGGAGGCAGCCCCTGGACAGGACAAACACCAGGAAGGCTGTGGGGCATGGGGGCTGGATGAGGGTTTGGGGAGGAAGAGGGGGACTGGGTGTGGAAGGACATGGGTTTCCAGTGGTGGAAACGGAAGGAAGGCGGAGGGAGAGGTTTCCCAGCCTTCAGAGATGGAACCCGAATTCGTCTTTTGCTGGTACTTGGATTTAGACTCGGCCTGTGCTAGACTGGAGCTTGATGCTTGAGCCGCGTCCCCAGCCTTTTTGGCTTAGTTTTTTTCTGGATATTGATGCTTCCCTCGTAGCTGGGGTGACAGCTGTGCACCACCCTGCCCAGTGTGCTCATTGAGTCTTATACTTGGGCTGGCCTCAAACTGTGGTCCTCCTGCTCTTTGCCTCCTGAATAGCTGGGATTACAGGCAGAAGCCTCTGCTACCTGGCCAGGGATTGAACACTGTTAAATCTAGTCAAAAGCATTAGGCAAAGGGGGAAATATACAGTGACAGAGTTCTCAAACGCTCTATAATGAGAGGACAGGCCAGCAGGAAAGCCAGGTGAGGCTGGTGAGAGGAAAGGGAAGGCCAGAGGGGTGGCGTTCCTGGGCATCCTCCATGCGTGCGGCAGGGCTTGCTCTCGGGAGGGTGAGGCATCGGGTGGCGGCGCTGGAGAGGGAAGGCCTCCCGGACAGACCCAGACCCAGAGACAGCCAGAGACAGCCAGACAAGGCCAAATGCCCGGACGGTGCTACAAGGCCCCAGTCCGGCCCCGCCTTCCAGCTGCTCTTATATAATCCTCTCCGCTGAATACTGTCTGGTGAGGATGTCTTTAATAAGAGAATCTTAACATTCTGTGTTGAAATTTTAAATACCCAGCACATCGCCTACGGCAGCACTTCAATCCAGACATATCATGCTCCAGATCTTTCTCCAGGGCACAGCCCCACCTGGCCCTCCCCCGTCCCGAGCAGGCCTCGCAGCCCTCCGCTGCCCACGCAGCTGGCCCGGGCTGCCGGGACATCAGTGACTCCTGCTCGCAGTGACTCCTGGCTCAGCCCCACGCCGCCAAGAATCTGGAAGTGAACATCGACAGCACATTAATTAAAGGCGCAGACAGTAAACACATGGTGCATGCAGCCGAGCCAGGCCGCCCGGCAGGAGTGGTTCTCTGTGAGTGACTTCCCTCGCGCCCCCTCGTCCGGCCTGCCACCACCTGCGTGGCCACCAGCCACGCGGTCCCCGGGAACGGCAGGGCCCTGAACCTCGAGCCAGCCCGGCCTGCATGCTGCCCTTCCCGGGCCTGTCCTCCCCGCCCCTCCCCCCCGGAGTGTCAGATCGCCCAGGTGACCAGGGCAGCTGATGAACAACCTGTGCTCATTGCCACCCTGGGTGGTATGTGTCTGGCCTGACTCAGTCATCCTCTGCTGACAGTGTGACTTGGGGCGTCACTGGATTCTCCAGGCTGGCGGGAGGCGTGGGCTGAGCCCAGAGAGGCCCTGAGCCTCCAGCACCCAGACAGCCCCTGCTTCTGGAAGGAAGACCGGGTGCCAACATGATATGAAAGAAACGCAGCAGCCATGGCCAGCAATCCCAACGCGGTTGAACCGGAAACAAGTAGAAATGTGTGCATCACATTCGAACATGACCTGCAGGCCATGTCCACCGTCTGAAGATGCCCGAGACCTCAGTCCCCACAGGCCTGTGTCCCACAGATGCCTGAGGCCCTCACCCCCCACCCCCCACAGGCCTGTGTCCCACAGCAGGCAGGCAAGGGGACCCATCATGACCCAGAGAACAGCAGATACGTCCGTGGAGTAGGGAGTCCTGAGGTCGGGGTATAGGGTCACAGGGGGGGCTCTGAGGTCAGGGTGTGGGGTCAGAGTGCGGGGCTCTGAGGTCAGGGTGTGGGGTCACAGGGGGGGCTCTGAGGCTGGGGTGTGGGGTCACAGTGGGGGGCTCTGAGGTTGGGGTGTGGGGTCACAGTGTGGGGCTCTGAGGTCAGGGTGTGGGGTCACAGTGGGGGGCTCTGAGGTCGGGGTGTGGGGTCACAGTGGGGGGCTCTGAGGTCGGGGTGTGGGGTCACAGTGGGGGGCTCTGAGGTCGGGGTGTGGGGTCACAGTGAGGGGGCTCTGAGGTCGGGGTGTGGGGTCACAGTGGGGGGCTCTGAGGTCGGGGTGTGGGGTCACAGTGGGGGGCTCTGAGGTCGGGGTGTGGGGTCACAGTGGGGGGCTCTGAGGTCGGGGTGTGGGGTCACAGTGGGGGGCTCTGAGGCTAGGGTGTGGGGTCACAGTGGGGGGCTCTGAGGTCAGGGTGTGGGGTCACAGTGGGGGGCTCTGAGGTCGGGGTGTGGGGTCACAGTGGGGGGCTCTGAGGTCGGGGTGTGGGGTCACAGTGGGGGGCTCTGAGGTCGGGGTGTGGGGTCACAGTGGGGGGCTCTGAGGTCGGGGTGTGGGGTCACAGGGGGGGCTCTGAGGTCGGGGTGTGGGGTCACAGTGGGGGGCTCTGAGGTCAGGGTGTGGGGTCACAGTGCGGGGCTCTGAGGTCAGGGTGTGGGGTCACAGTGCGGGGCTCTGAGGTCAGGGTGTGGGGTCAGAGTGGGGGGCTCTGAGGTCAGGGTGTGGGGTCACAGTGGGGGGCTCTGAGGTCGGGGTGTGGGGTCACAGTGGGGAGCCCTGAGGCTGGGGTGTGGGGTCAGAGTGGGGGGCTCTGAGGTCGGGGTGTGGGGTCACGGGGGGGGCTCTGAGGTCAGGGTGTGGGGTCACAGTGGGGGGCTCTGAGGTTGGGGTGTGGGGTCACGGGGGGGGCTCTGAGGTTGGGGTGTGGGGTCACAGTGGGGGGCTCTGAGGTTGGGGTGTGGGGTCACAGTGGGGGGCTCTGAGGTTGGGGTGTGGGGTCACAGTGGGGGGCTCTGAGGTTGGGGTGTGGGGTCACAGTGGGGGCTCTGAGGTCGGGGTGTGGGGTCACAGTGGGGGGCTCTGAGGTCGGGGTGTGGGGTCACAGTGGGGGGCTCTGAGGTCAGGGTGTGGGGTCACAGTGGGGGGCTCTGAGGTCGGGGTGTGGGGTCACAGTGCGGGGCTCTGAGGTTGGGGTGTGGGGTCACAGTGGGGGGCTCTGAGGTCGGGGTGTGGGGTCACAGTGGGGGGCTCTGAGGTCGGGGTGTGGGGTCACAGTGCGGGGCTCTGAGGTCGGGGTGTGGGGTCACAGTGGGGGGCTCTGAGGTCGGGGTGTGGGGTCACAGTGGGGGCCTCTGAGGTCGGGGTGTGGGGTCACAGTGGGGGGGCTCTGAGTCGGGGTGTGGGGTCAGAGGGAGGAGCCCTGAGGCTAGGGTGTGGGCTCCCTGGGCTGACAAGCCATCTTGAGGCTGGGGTGCAGAGTCCCCCGGGAGCGGGGTCCCTGGGTGCAGGGCCGTCTGGATGCAGGTGGTCTTGTCTGCAGCGAGGCCCAGGTGGGCACCACGGCTGACGGCTGGAGTTGGCTGGGGAGGAAGCAGGACAGGCTGGTGCCTGCAGGCCAGGAGAAGGGCGCATCTAAGACACACAACTATGATCAGGCACACACAAGCCAACGTTCATACAGGAACATGCATGCACACATATAGTCTCGGCCACCACATACCTAACTGCCTAATTCACTGCAGAAGCGACCTGATGGGGCCGAGAATGCTTCATTCAGGCTACAGCAAGCCAGTGCCAAGAAGATGCTGCACCTCCAAAGCTCAGTCACCTTTGCTGCTGTCTTTCAAAAATGATTAAGAAAGCCAGGTGCCAGTGGCTCATGTCTGTAATCCTAGCTACTCAGGAGGCTGAGATCTGAGGATCACAGTTCAAAGCCAGCCCGGGCAGGAAAGTCTATAAGACTCTTATCTCCGATAAACCACCAGAAAACTGGAAGTGGCGCTGTGGCTCAAGTGGTAGAGCACTCGCCTTGAGCTGAAGAGCTGAGGGACAGTGCCCAGGCCCAGAGTTCAAGCCCCACGACCGACCAAAAAAAAAAATGATTAAGAGAGAAGTTATCTCAGAGACTGCTGTGGTCTAAGTGTGTTTCCCAGCATCTGGAGCTGGGCTGGACCTCAGCACCACACACCCACCATGGAGGGGGAGGAGGCCCCTGTGGGAGGAGAGGAGACCTGAGGCCCTGCCCTGGTGGCGTGCTGAGCTCATTGCCAGAGGGATTGGTATAAAAGTGAGCTTTGTGCCCCTCTCTACTCACATGACGCTTCTGCTCCGGAGGTGGGCCAGGAGGACCATGCAGGAGGGCACTTGCTAGAGGTGGATCTCCATCTTGGACGCTCAGCATCTAGGACTAAGCCAAATAGGGTTCTAGTCATGATAAGATCCCAGTCTGTTTAGTCTGCCACAGCAGCAGAAAATGTAGAGACGGGTCTGTTTCTGCATTAGCCCACCATGACCACCATTATCGCCTGTGGTGTGCTCCCAGGGACCAGGCTCTGAGCAGCTGATAGCTGGCAGTCTTCACAGGTGGTGGGTGAAGAAAATGGGCATATATGCACAATGGAAGTATACACGCCTATCAGAAAAAATGACACCGCCCCACTCGAAGGAAATGGAAGGACTTGGAAAAAATTATATCAAGTGAAGTAAGGCAGACCAGAGAAACAAAGGCTGCATGGCCTCCCTCCCCCGTGGTAACTAGAATGTGCCAGCAAACCTTTAAGTCAGACCATGGATACGGTAAAAGTCGAGCGATGACACTAAACAGCACTCTTAGGCGCTCACGCAGTGAGACCAGAGGAGGGTGTTCTTAGGAGAGGACCACAAAGCTCAGCAGCTATGAGCACATGACCACATAAAATGACACTTATGGAAGTGGACTCCAAGAAATGGAAAGGGAAACGAGAGGGTTTTTCCGGTACTGTTTGCAGTTATTTCCTTTTTCTTACTTTTTCCTTTGGTTTATCCCCTTGTCACTGTTTTTGATGTCTGTACCCTTTGTCTTGTGTGTAAGTTTATCTGATTGGGGAGGGGAAGGGGAGTCACAGAAATGGAGGACAAAGGGTGAACCAATTCCGCAGTGATATTCACTATGTTGGAAATGAACGTCACAACTGGGGGGGGGACAATGGGAGAAAATGAGGGAGTGGTAACACTTTCTCAAGACACGTACTTATTATGTAACTGTAACTCCTCTGTGCATCGCCTTTACAAAAAATTTAAATTAAAAACCAGAAAACAGATGGTAGAGCACAGAGACAGGGCCAGAAAGAGAGCGCACCTGCTTCGAGGTCACCACAACCCTCCACAGACGGCCGTGTGAGGCCGGGCTGCTGAGCCGCTGTGGGCCCATCCGCCGTGCGGGCCTCACGGTGGAACCCACGGTGTGCGGGAGCCGCGCACCAGGTGGGTGGGGTCCACTCAACTTGCTCTTTGAGTCTCGGGGTGAAGGCAGCCTCTGCCTGCGGCCTCGGGCTCCCCTCGACGTGGCAGTGAGACCCAGGGCGCAGTCTCCCCAGCCTGCTTCTCCTAACTTACATGAAAGCCTGAAATTCACATTTTCTGCCTCAGATAAAAATAGCTGGTGAGCTTAAAGAACTTCTGCCCCAGTTTATTTAAGGCATAATCTCAAATATCCCTTTGTCCTAATTACTGTGCCGGCCCCTGAAGGCGGAGCTCAGAGAGAACCTGAGGGCAGAACAAAGTTTTATTTTTGATCTTAATCTGGCTCGCTCCAGTATTTACAACCCCTCAGCATGGGCTCCACTGGCAGACATCTTTGATTCACCACGTAGGAAATGAAGTGAGGACAAAATTCCTAAAGAAATGGACATTTTCATTGCAGAGACTTTTAAAGACAGTTCGTGTCGTTAACGCAGTGGGGCTGCTCAGCCACGGTCGCCGTTTGCCGCGGTTGAGCAGGGTGTGGGGCACGGGCGCGGGGAGCAGGGCCCTCAGCCTAACATCTGAGCTGTGCCGGTGCGTTCTGCTCTTTGTAAGCCCCCTGTGACACATGGGTTTCTTACCACAAAGCAAGGATCGCAGGTGTCTATTTTTAAGGTTATGAATAAATAAACAGTTATGAAAAACGCTGAGCCGGTTTGTTGCCAGGTGCTGGAATGAGCCACAAAACCATCCAGACAACAGCCTGGGGCCTGTTTATCAGGTACCTGCTCTGGCCCGTGTTGTGTGGCCGGAATGACAGACCCACGGAAGGCTGCTTCGTAAAGAAAGGAGGTTTACTCAGCTCACAGCCCGGTCCCAGGGCAGGGCCCACCTGTCTCGGTCACCTGGCTGGCAGCAGCTCCAGCCGTGCCGAGTGTCAAGACGCACGGAGCCGAGAACACGCCATGTGTCTCCAGGCCTCTGCTTCTGAACAGCCACGTCACCCGCCCCCAGCCCCCTGGACCAGGCATTGCCAGCTTCCTCTCTACCTTGCCATGCGGATTCACTTTCAACACGCAGCCCGGAGGGACATCAAGCAGTAAGCCAGCCGCAGAACAGACTCTCCCATTAGAAGCAAAGATGTTCTGCAGGAATAAAGTGGGGACGGCTGTGGGAGGGCTATGGCCCTGCGGCCGGCCCAGGGAAAGTGGGGTGTGGTGGTGTGCACCCGCTGTCCCGGCTGTGAGGGAGGAGAGGCAGGGAGACTAGGGTCCAGAAGAACATGGGGGAAGAGTGTGCAAGGTTCCATCTGAAAAGAAGCCGCTGGACACAGTAGCACTCCTGCCATCCCGCCAACCACAGGAAGCCTAAAAGAGGAGGAGTGTGGTCCAGGCACACATTGGAGTGGGAAATGAGACCCTATCTCACACATAACCAGGAGTAGCTCAGTCGTATAGGAGTTGCCTAGTAAGTGAGAGGTCCTCAGTTCCAACCCGTCCTGGGAAAATAAAACGAAGTTGAGCTGATAACTGGCCAATGCACGGCCCCTCCTCGGCCTCCTCAACACAGGCCTGGGATCTCTTGGCTTTATTCTGCAGCAGACTTATCCCTCTTGAGACCAAAATAGTTAAAATTTTTCTTCCTTCAACCCTCCTCCCCCCAGTGGAAACTGACATGAAGAAGCTAAACCTGACTGGAGTAGCTGCTGTTCTGGCAGGGATGGTAGAGGGGCAGGGATTGGCTGGTTTGTGTTGATGGGAGTAGCTGCTGCCTCTGGCAGAGATGGTAGATGAGCAGGGATTGGCTGGTTTGTGTTGATGGGAGTAGCTGCTGCCTCTGGCAGAGATGGTAGATGAACAGGGATTGGCTGGTTTGTGTTGACTAGAGTAGCTGCTGCCTCTGGCAGAGATGGTAGATGAGCAGGGATTGGCTGGTTCCTAACTGTTGACTGGAGTAGCTGCTGCCCCTGGTAGAGATGGTAGATGAGCAGGGATTGGCTGGTTTGTGTTGACTAGAGTAGCTGCTGCCTCTGGCAGGGATGGTAGATGAGCAGGGATTGGCTGGTTCATAAGTGTTGACTGGAGTAGCTGCTGTTCTGGCAGGGATGGTAGAGGGGCAGGGCTTGGCTGGTTCGTGTTGACGGGAGTAGCTGCAGCCTCTGGCAGGGATGGTAGAGGGGCCCCTACTCTGTGGAAGGCCCATCCTCGCTGCCCAAGTGTGCCATTGCACTACTGCATGCCATAACAATCACGTTCTTCTGTGTCTAGAATGCTGTAGCACTTCCCCAGAGTGTGAAGGGTCTCTTCTTCAGTGAGAGGCACACCAGCCAGCCACACGCAATTTCATCCCTTACTGTAAATCACAAAACATAAACAAATAAGAACATTATTCAAATGGGAGGCCTTTCCCCACAGGAACTGTTCCACCGTCATTCTCTCAAGAGCTAATTAGATTTAGCGCTTCATTTGGGAAGCAGAAGATGAAAATGGACCTCCCTCCCCAGGCCGTCTGGATGGGGATCTATCACATGGCAAGTGTGCCCAGGTAAGATCCAGACAAAGAGCTTGTCCTGTGAGTGCGGGAGGAAGAAAACTCCCAGCCACATGGGACTGAGTCCCTGTGTCCCTCACTGGCCTCACTACTTTGTAAGTACTGTTTCAGGGAGATTAACGTGTCAGTTCAACAGTTCGCAGTACACTTGAGATATGTAAATCCCGGTGCTGTCCCCAAACGAACCTTGGAATATAAGCGTGCACTACTTTTTGGAGTCAGGAAAACACTGTGAAATAAAGAAGCAACCTCTGTTGTTCTTTGCCATGGTAGAATTCCTCTCGGAACCACGCGCTGGAGACCTCTACAACTGAAGCCATGCCCCCAGTCCTTCTTTCAGTTTTCGTTTTGTTTTTAGATAGGCTCCCATGCTGAATTTGCCCAGGCTGGACTCAAATTGTGATCCTCCTACCTCTGCCTCCTGAGTGTCTGAGATCACAGGCACACACCACCACACCCAGCTCGCGGAACTCGAGTTTTGCAAGACGTGCAGTGAGGCACGTGGCCCTTGCTGGGTCTTGAAAATATTTGGGCGACTGGCCGATGAACGGCGCATGCCTTCAGACAGCCGCCTGAGAATTCGTGTGTCTGGAAGCTCACAGCTTGGCCCTAAGCCCTCTAGACTGGTACTTGTTTGGAAATCCTAAAAACAGAACTGCTTTTGGCTTTTTAAAAAACTCCTTTTGAAATAATTTGTTCACAAAACAAATTAAATGAAGAAAGAATATGCTGAACAGGAGGTATTACTCACTTTTAACAAGTCTTTAAAGGAATTGCTGGAAAGTTCTTTTACACGTTAAGCTGCCTTTAGGTGCTTGTCAGAATAAAAAGGAAAAACAAAAAAGAGGAAGCCCATGGGAAGCGCAAGCTCTGAGTGCGGCGGTGCTGTCCACGCGGCCACGTGGACGGCTCAGCAATGGCGCTCAGAAGGTCCCAGGGCCACGCGTGTGAGCGGCGTGAGCGTCTGCAAACTGCAGGCCGGCACAAGGGATGGGGGAGGGCGGGCGCGTGGGACAGCGCCGGGGCTCTGTCCCCCTCAGCAGCTGCTTCAGACCGGCTTATCTGCCACCCCTTACCTGAGCACCCCGGAACCAGAAAGCAGGTGACAGCTACTCAGGAAGCAAAGCCACTGTCTGGACTCCCCGTGACGCCGTGTTTCTTCTTCTGGCTGCGGGGCCGCTGTGGGGCTGTGCAGGCTCGTCCGTTGGAGGCCTCCCTTCTCCGGCTCCCGACACCAGGCCACACCTGGCTCCTGGCATCTTCCCGGGGCCCTGGCTGTGTGGACAGCTGGAGGGGTAGCTGGGTAGCTGGCCTAGCACATGAAAGAGGGTGTCAGAGCCGGAGGCCCACGGCTGGCCGGCATCAGCGACCGACCGGCCGGCATCAGCGAGGAGCACGGGGAGCATGGGGAGCGGCCGATGTGGACCTCGGCCCTCACACGTCTCTGTAGTTCAGGACTGGCAACTGGGGGGGAGGAGGGATTAGGACGCATGCCCCCCCCCCCGGCAGCGGAGAGCCCGGGGGTCACAGCCCCTCCCTCTCCATGCACACATGCTCTTTTGAGGAGAAAAATAAAAAGCAAAACCTAATGCTGCTGATTGCAATGCCCATCTGCGGGACACGGGTACCCGGCAGTGGCCAGACTGTGACGACCCTGTGAACCACGGGGTCACACGGACCCCCAAGCCCCTGGGTGGGCGTGACCGAGGAGAGAGCTCCCCGCGCCCGGAGCTGCGTGCGGGACCTGACTTCTCTGAGAGGGCACTGTGCTGGCTGGGAACGAGAGGCGTGGGGTGCACCCCGTGCCGGCAGCCGCTTGTCTGTGCGTCACAGCTTGGGGGGCTTGGCTGGCCAGTGGGTCACTCGCCTCCTTCCATGTGGACCCCCAGCGTAAGCAACGGACCCAGAGGTGCCTGAGCAGCTCAGACTCCTCACAGGATGCTCAGCTTGCAAACCACACGACCTGCCCCCAGCTGCAGCTCTGAGCTGCTCCGGTGAACCAACAGCACTGCCTCCGCCGTCCATTAAGACATTTTAGAGCTCGCTTGCAAGTTCCAACCTTAAAGTCCTGATTATTTATTTATGCCCTTTTTGTCTAAGAAGTTAAATCCCCAAAGCATCTCAATTTAGATCAAAAGCAATTTACCAAACTTCACCTGGCACACCTGTGCCTCATGATTTGTTAATTACCTGCTTAGCATTTCCAGAGCTGTGAGGCAGAGACGCGGCCCCGCTGGCTGCGGGGAGAAACCTTCACTCGTCTCCTGTGGCGGATGGTTCCAGAATGCCTGAGGTGTCACGGGTGAAGCTGCTCCATGGCAAAGGCGCGTGCTTCTCTGCAAATTGCTTTTATTTTCCAGGGCAAGCAACCTGGCACTGAGCAAACAGGCACATAAATGCAGGAGAAGTTGCTGACAGCCTTTTTGGCTACATTCTTCCAGTCAAATTACATAAAAATTATATAATGGCCCTAATACATCTTATCAACAGGGCCCTACCACACGTGGGATCATCAAGCCCAACACCCTTTACTCCCCCGGCACCTTTGGTTAACAATTTGGCATTAGGATATTAGGAATAACAGTAATTACTTGCTTTTACAATTGCTTCAAATGAAAGAGATCATTAAATTGCACACATGAAAAGATGACCTCATTTCTAAGATGTCTCTATGAGTTTCTTTCCCTCTAAGTTCTTAGCAACCGTGTGTGTAAGTGGTGTTTCTCATCACCCCCACAGGAGGAAAACAACCACCGGCAGACGATTTCAGCAGCACAGCACACCAAAGCCTGTTCTCACTTCCCCTTTCCCCTCAGTTTTCTGGTAGAGAAAAAGACAGGGAGGAAGGGAAGGCGAGGCCTGCCCTGGGCTCTAGGAAGCGAGGCCAGGTGGTACGTCGTCAGCCTTCAGGTGGATGGCAGTTCCTAGATCATAATTTGCTAACTGCTTTTGAAGTATGCTTTGAAAGCATCTAGAAAATGAAGACTGTACATGTGTTGGCTCCTACAAGTGAACACTAAAGATGTAACTCAGTGTCTGTCCTAAGTGCCGTTCTCTGAGGCTCTGCAAGAAGCACTGTCCTAACTCCTGCAAGCTCCGTGTCCACCTCTCCCGTGCAGCTTGCCACATGTTGGCCTGAGTGTGAAGGTGGCTGCGTCCCAGCTCACCCACTGCCAAGTGTCGCTGTCGGCTCAGACCCGTTCTCTGACGCTCTCTCCCACCTGTGTGCCCCGGACACACAGCTCCTTCCAGCCAGGACACAAACCCCCGCGTGGCTTCATGTCCTAAGACTCCTGCGGAACTCCTTCACCATGACGCCCTCTGTCCCGGTCGGTCTCATCCCCAGGCATTGATGTATTGGGCTGCTAAAACAGTGCTGAGAGAAATGAATCTGACATTCACAGCTAACTAATTCATGCTCCTAATTAAATAATCTCAAAAATGCAATTGAGGGGCTGGGAAGGAGGCTCAGTGGTAGAGCGCTTGCCTTGCATGCATGAGGCCCTGGGTTCGATTCCTCAGCACCACATAAGCAAAAAGAAAAAAAGCCAGAAGTGGCGCTGTGGCTCAAGTGGTAGAGCGCTAGCCTTGAGCTGAAGAGCTGAGGGACAGCGCCCAGGCCCAGAGTTCAGGCCCCAGGACTGGACCCAAAAAGAAAAAAAAATGCAAATAAGTAAGACAGATCAGATCCAACCATTCCCAGATGCTGCAGAGGAAACACACTTGTGTTTGTCTTCTGATCCAGAACATAAGAGAAGCAGGTACTTCATTCATAAAACACAATTCTCTTGGATAATGACACACCACAGTACCATGCACGGTCCTATGCGTGTCCCGAGAGAGGGTGTGTGGACACATGAATGCTCGCCCCGGATCTCATTGTGGGAGGTGGGAAGCACATGTCTGTATTCATTCAGAGCAGTAGTGGTGGCCGGGCTAACTCCGACCAGTGTGAAATGGAAGCGGGAGACAAGGGAGCGTGGCCTGAGGGCAGCGGCCGTGCCGCCTCCGGCTCCTGGGCGCGCGCCAGGCGCCGCAGCCATGTGCACCGCAGCTCACCCCGTGTCGCACGGCTCTCTGAAAGTAGAAGAGCTGAGACAGGGCTTTTCACAACTCAGCTGTAAGCAAAAAGGGGAAGTTCTCATCTTTACAGGCACCAGAGCTCTCAATAGGCCATGAGACACCCGCGAGAATCTGAAGGCAGAGCCCTCCTAGCTCTGGAGGCTTGTGACTCTTTCGTCTTAACCAAAGCTAGGGGAGCCACTTGCAGCCAAGGCCAAAGAGCAAGGAAGGCAGTGGTCTGCATTTCCGTGTTTCCTAGAGCGGCAGCATGCGCACAAACCACCCTGGGTCCTGGGCTGGACTTGGGACCAAACCATTTCCCAGTACGGTGTGCGGGAGCGCCGCGCTCTGCCCCCGGCCCAACTCAGCTGGCTGTGGCCCCTAGCAATGACCAAACCGGTACAAAGTCCTGAAGGCCCGCCTGCCCCGCTGACCCGGGACTGCAGAAGCCCTGGGGCAGGGGTGAACCGCGACCAGCATCCAGCCTGCTGCCCCGACTGCCTTGCCCTCACCCCAGGCATCTGCTGGCATCCACAGACTCACACTCGGTGGCTCTGAGCAAAGAAAGGCCGTCTCCCTGGCCTTCAATATGGCAACCTGAGGTCAACCCCTTCCGAAGGCATTCACCCCTCTACTTCTGCACCTGCCGGCCATCCTCGGTGTTGCTTGGCTGTAGAGCCCTGCTCCCATTGTCACTCAGCCTTCCCCTGGTGCCTGTGTCTGTGTCACTAGGCCCAAACCACCTGGCCAGTCAGAGCCCGGGCTCCGGTGGACATGCACACCGCATGCTCTTTCCCAGGACACTGACAGCCACAGAGCCTACTTCTGCTCTGTGCCTCCCAATAGGCCTCAAAATGGCGACGTCCCTTGGAAGCACCTAGTAAGCATGTGGGCACTCAGTTCTAGGAGAGGCTCCTCTGCCCGTGAGCTCGTGGGAAGCGAGGACTGGGGTTAACGGCCGTAAAATCGGCACCTTATAGGAAATTATGCGTAAGTGAACATTAAACTTATTTTAAAGTAAGTCAACTGTTCTTCAGGATTTGACATTATGAATCTGGAAGGGCAATGGGAGGAGGCTAAGGCCACGAAGCCTTCTCTCCCAGTATTCATTCCCCCATCATCGCTGGGCCCCTAGAGCTCTAGGCAGACCTGGAAAGGCAGAGACTGGCGAGGGGGCGCTGCGGGGGGACGGCACACTCCAGAGTGACCAGGACTCCGTGGAAGGGGCTTTCACTGGTGCAGAGATAGAAGGGTTTGGGGATTGTGAGGTGTGTGTTGGGACAGTATGGAGAGGAAGACAAGGCAGAAAATGCACATGGACCCTAGGATGGAGAATGAACAGACGCCACTCGGAGCCTTCTCTCTGCCCAACAACGGGCCACACCTGCCAGCGAGAATGGCCCGTGCCTGCCGAGGCCTCCACGCAGGGGCAGCCCGCACACTGCCGACGTTCAGACGGCCACCGCACGCAAGGCTGGCTCTGCGGTGTTCACCACGCAGCCAGGCAGGGCGCAGCCCTGGAGCCATCCCCCCACTCAACAGCCCTTCATGCGAAAGGAAGACTGGCAGTCAGATATTTTGGGACTGGAAACTAGCACCAGCCAGACATTAGAACTAATCAGAATGAAGCATGACAGACTCATAGATGCTCGCTTGGTAACTCCCACTGGCATTTATAACATATAAATAAGTCATGCATATTAAAGTTGCACAGAAAGCCTGCAACGAGAGGACACGTAAGAATGTGGCAACAGGTTGGCCAGCTGGGAATGCGTCCATCTATCAGGGAATTACTGGAATTATTTTAGGAAGAGCACATAAGAACAGATCTCTGAAAGGGTAAAGAGTCCAAACTGCAACGGTGCCAACAGGAAAAGACAAACCATGCTGTGTGATGTGAGATACTGGTGAGCCGCTGGGAGGTTTGGGGCAGACATGAAGGCTCGGGGCCTGGGCACTGATGTCCCCTCTTCTAGGCCTCAGGTTACACCTCCTAAAAAATGGGGCCGGCCATCAGCCACCTTTCCTGTTTCAGGATCTTATATGCAGACTCTTGCGGAAGTGTAAGGGGATATCTTTGTGTAGAATATGTCATTCTTACAGATTAAATAAAGGCACAGTGAAGTCTTAGACGCTCAGAAGGCAATGCTGCCAATGTCCCTTCATCTACTAGACTAGCTCCTCCTCCGGGTTTGAATTCCTGCCTCTGGCGAGTTGAGAAGAGAATCAGAAAACAACAACCCTGCTCCAGAAACAAACCCAACCCCGAGCTGACAGCAGAGGCGGGGACATGGGGAGGGTGAGGAGAGAGTATTTTAGAAGCATGGTCTAAAGCGCTAGACCGCTGCAAGGGCAGCACGCTACCTTCAGCTGCTGTAGGCCCGGCCACTCATTCCAGGCAGACCGACCGTCAGGGAGAGCTTCAGAGAGGCCGCAATGGCATGGCTTCGGGACTGATAACACAAGAAAGATGAAGGAGTGAGCACGGGCACGGCTTTCCTAGCCAGGGACTAGCGGGAGACGAGGTGAACAGCCCCAGATACTACCAAGGGAGATGGGTGAGGATCGGAAAGGGTTAGATGAAACCCCAAGTTATGCAAATCATGTAAACCTTCATAAAAGCTCCCGAGAGAAGCAGGCCTGTCCGGCTGCGCGTCTCTCCAGCACGGAGGCAGTGGAAAGGCTGAGTCTTGTCCCGACTCTCAGAACACACCAGCATGCGGGCGCACAGCAGACTGCTGTGCTCAGGCCACGCAGGGATGCCGGCTCCCTGTCCTGCTTTGCCCTCTTTTCCAATGAGCCAGGGTGGAGCAGAGCGGAGCCCGGCCGCTGGGGCAGCGGTGTCAGACCCCTTCTCCAGGTGCTGCTGACAGTGCTTACCTCTTCTAGCTTCTTACCCACCACCCGCAGGCATTACTGTCACTGACAG